>NW_010294162.1:6792-17914 GCF_000700745.2 Antrostomus carolinensis
AGAGCATCAGAACGCGCTCGAGCAGTTCTCGGCCGTGGCAGCCCACAGCACGCCGGTGAAAAAGGAGCAGGTAAGGGAGCCCGCGCGCGCCGGTGCTCGCTCGCTGCGTGCGGCTGGCTGGCTACGTGCCTGCTTAGGGCTCCAGGGAAATAACAACCCTGGGGTGTGGTTAAGGGCAGAAATATATATTCAGATACGCATGGAAAGCTGTTTGGTGTGACACTCTAGGTCTTGACTGGTTGGTCTTTTGCATTTAAAAAATAACAGTTCTCATGAAGAATGCTTTGGAATTCATGCTCTGCTCTGTTCTTCCAGTGTCAGTTGCTATTCAGCCACCAGCCAGATCTGGTGAAAGCATAGTACCTGTATTTTACAGAAAGCCTTTCTTAAAACCAGATACTGCCAGTTCATTTTTGTCTCCAGTGCTTAAATATAAGGGCAGTCTTATTAACTACACAGGAAACATCTTCGATCTTGCATTTGCATTAGATAGCAAGCAGTGCCAATTTTTAAGAAGCTGAAAGTGTTTTCAGAGTTCATTTCTTCTTTGACACCTGCCGAAAACTGATTTCATGCTTGCTTGTTTGATGTGTGAGCCATGAAGAACCTGTGGTCCCTTAAGCTTCTCGTAGTTCTGAAATGACTGCATTATAATTACTTTAACTTTCCATGTAATAGGTTTCAGAAGAGCTATCACATGCTTTTCCATTTGGTTCATTGTTGCACTTATTAAATTTGCGGAAGCTGCTTTCTTTTTCCTGTTAATAATTTCCAGTCAATAGGATTAACAGGCATTGTTCTTCATGGGTAAGTGATGCACAATTAATGAGGTACCTGCAAATCATATCCTTGGTAGCTCCATAGGGTTGTGATCCCCGTCTGATTGCATTCACCTTTGAAGAGTGGAGTAAGTCAGTCTGACTCCTCCTCTCCTCCACCCTTTAAAAAATTGAGATTGTTTGAAGTTGGGTCCTGTTATTTTGCCTAGCTGAGAGACAGTGCTGGGAAAGCAAGCAGATGTAAGGCGTTACTTAAAATCAGCACGAGTGCTCCTGTGGAAGTTGTTTGCGGCTGGCACTGATCTTGGGTTTTGGGCTTTTGTCTGCAGAGCTACAGCCCAAACTTGCTTCACATACAAAGTATTTTTTTATCTCCCTCCTTGAGAGTTGCATTACCTAAATACTTGGGACAACAAATGTTTCTCAAACTAAATTAAAAGAGGTGCCTTATATCTGACTTCTGATACTTCAAGAGGTAGACATGGCAAGGAAGGATTTCTGGTGTTTCTTGCTATTGAAGATCAACCACTGGAAGAACTACCTTTTTTATTTTTTTTAATATTTTTTTTTTTTCTAATGCTAACCATTTTGACCATTGATAACCCTTGATCAGCCTCACTCCATGCCCACCAAAGACCTCCCAGCTCTCACTGCAACATCTACCAATTATGTGCAGGGACAGTTTTGGTCTATGAAAGGGATCAGAAATTGCATGTAGTTTATTTGGGGAAAAGGGGCAGGACTGCTTGTCCAAAAGAGGAGGAGGCTTTACAAACTGGTCATTAAATTAAAGTGTAATTCTGTCAGGCCTAGGCATAAGCATTACTAATTTTGTTCTTCTAGACATCTTCAGTATCTTTCCTCCCCAAGTTTCTTTTCGTCTTAAAAAAACCAAACCAAACCAAACTCCAACGTAACCATGACAAAAAAAAAAAAAAACCCTTAGGCACCATATCTGCCCATCTATATGTATGGAGGTGTGAATTTGGAGACCTGAGATGCTTGTGTGCTGCATGATCCCTTCTTTGCCCAGAGAAGATCACCTGTGAGCTGCTGTCTGTAGAAGCCTTGATAGAAGAACTGGGTCAGTGAAGGGGTATGTGAGACCTTCCCATTGAGATTACCAGACTGAATCCAAAAGTCCCTCTTGATTGCCAAATCCAGCTGCAGTGATCTGCCCAGTATGTTTTGTAGTGGCTTAAGTGTCTGCATCACAGGGAAGAACCACTTAAAGGCAACACTAAGAGACAGAGCTATTGGCAATGGTGGCATTAAAAAAGCCAAAAATTGAAGGAATAATGGGTACCATTCTTTCACTGTCTGTAGTCATGGTGAGGAAGTTGATTTTTGCTGTTGCTTCTATGAGAGAACCTTGGGAAGAAATATTTAAGTTACCGATTTATGACAGTGACTTTTTGTTATCATTCTATACACATAAAAAAGAACATTTTAATGAAGACAAAAGGACTTCTTCGTGTTGAGATTAGCAGTTACTACAGAAATGGGTCCTTTCTATCAGGTGTAATAATGCAGTCTTACTATCTTCCTGCCTTCCTGTCTTGTTGAAAACGAGAAGGCATCACACGGGTTGGGCACTGACATTTCTGAGCAACTGTTGTAAGTGGATGGGATTCGTACTCCAGTGAGAAGCTGTGAAGCGTCAAAGATCATTACTGCTGAATCCTGTGACTCCAAAGGCTTCCTTCAAGAGGGGGGTCCAGCTGCAGGAGGGGTTGAATATACTGTGTTGTAGTAAGGTACAGTAATATAGAGATGAGAGAGCTTATGTTCAAAAGACAAACCATGAAGCAACTTATGCTGCAGTAGAATTTGGTCCATGACACTGAAAATACTGCAAAAATAAAGCAGAGGGGTATCTTGGGGAAGAATTTAGGAAAAAATGCAACTTGGCTTGCAGAGTTCAAAATGATTCACTGAGTACATGGGTTTTTCACTGGCCACTTTTTTTTTTCCTAGATACCAGGATGTCAGGTTTCTTTAGGAAGAAGAGGCTTAATACAGTCTGAAAGTACCTCAGTGCCTGAACATGTCAGCATAGTTTGGAGGATCTTCTCTAATAGTTCTTGGCATGTTTTGTTCTCCAGACAAATGAGAGTAAACCCTTTGTATGATTTTAACCTAGACACATTCGCTTGATTTTAATGTAGATGGGAACCTTAACAAACAAAATAACCTCAATACTGTTTGTTAAAGAAATATTTATAAATAAGCAAATATCTGCTGTAGTGTTGAGATACTGAACATCTTCACAAAGGAAAATAATCACCACTCTATTAGGATTCACAAAAATTGTTTGCAGGCTGAAGATGGCTCCAAAATTTAAATGGCTGCTGGGTGCCCTTGTTGTTGTGGGCTTTTCTCTCAAGCAGCTTTCCCTTTTTCTTGAAAAAAATTCATTCCATCCATCTGTTTTTATTGGTTGTTTTTTGCTGGGGCAGGGTATTAACTCTCACATGAGAAACCTAATGAGCCACTGAGTATGACTATATTTTTTTCTCAGCCCCGGGATGACTTTTGCACCCCCACACGTACATGTGCACCTTCCCTGGCAGATTTCTTTAACAAAACGTACAGAAATCATCAAAGAGCCCCTCTGCCCATCAGCAGCAGCGCAGCTCTTTGTAGAGGCCCTAGCAGGAGACATCTTCAGTCTTGGCTTTTCTCTCGGTGCAGTAGGCTGGACCACTTGCCAGCTGACTGCAGCTGTGGTAGAGGGGTAGCTGGCCTCAAGCCTTGCTCTGAGCCTGGGGGGACTCTCCCCTTTCATCACAGCCGCTGTGAGCATTGGATGCTCAGAAAACAGCTCGTCTACTGACACACACTGCGCCTTCATCTCCCGCCAGCCTTCAAGGTACATGAGGACCTTGATGTCCAGACACAGAGCTGGTGTCCCGGTGCTGGAAGGCGAGAGTCCTCCAGTGCTGGAGCTAGATGAAGAAAGAGCCGGCTGGCGCTGGGCTGCTCCTGGGGAAGAACATCCACGGCTCAGGGGATGAGGCGGTTTTTGAAAGCAGCTTTTGTGTTGCTTCTTTATTTTTCTAGTCCCACTGTCTTCTAATCTCCCCACCCAGGAGACCTTTGCTATGTCCTCTTTTGCAGGGAAAGAAGAATCATGTGTCTTGCCTCGCTTCCTTGCAGTTGCCTCTTTGCTGTTTGCTGGGAGCTGGCACTGCTGGTAGCAGAACTGATTCCAAATTCCTTTTTTCCCACATTTACCTGAAGGCAGAGGGGAAGCTTATGGCTTGTTTGTGTGAAATCTCTTGGGGAAAGTTCCCCAAGATTTAACAGTAAACTGTTGTTGCTGGTTAAATGATGCAAGGTTGTTCTGGTCTCAAAGCAGATTAAAGCTTTAGGACGGATTTGCTCCATTCTCATGAAGGTTTAGTATATACAATGAATGGAAGCAGACTTGGAGGATTAATTTACAATATATTTCCAGCAATGCTTGTTGCTTGTTACACTGAAATAATTCAGAGGCAAAACAGTTTTTTTTTCCTTGTAGTGAGATAATGGAAAGATTGATTTTTTTTTTTTTTTTTTAATTTTTTTTAAGCTTTAGTTTAGGTATTACTGCACTCCTGTTGAGGTTTTGTTTGGAGACTATGAGAGGCATAACTGATGAGGAAGGTAATGACTGTGGCATAGCGCTGTTGCTAGGAAGGGTGAAATGCTGTAGCGCTGTTCTGGCTTTCATCTAGTGCCGTGGAGAGGACCACGGGCTGTGCTGCATCGCCTAACTCTTCAAATGGTCTGACCCTTAGATAAACCCATGCAAAAGTAACCATGGCTGTTTCTTCTCTCCCCTTTGCCCTGCAGTGTATTTGTTTTTCAAATAGCACCTACTTCTCGCCAGCTTGAGGGACTTATCAGGCATCTGTGGAGAACAAAATTCAGCCTCTCATCCTGTGGTTATCATCCATTAGCCAGCCAGCTGCACATAAAAGTCGTTTGGCTCCTCACTTCCATCGTGTTTATTTAACCCTTTGCTCAGGTGTTTGGGGAGCCTTTCACTCTCCCAGGCATGTCAGCATCCCCCTGTGAATTCAGTGTCATGGACAGGTCCGTCCCCTCATTCAGGGGACTGTTTTCTCCCTGACAGTGAAATCAGTATAAACTTGATGGTAGTTTCTTATTCTATATGGCACCATGGAAGCATCATATGATTTGATAGGTACAGGACTTAGAAGTAGTATCAAGAAACTGTAGGAATGTCTGTTCATCACAACACTTACCAGTTATCCAGCATCTCCAATAGGTGAAAAAAACAGGTTCAAGAAATCCAAGTAGGATTCTGTACCTATGGAAAAAATAGAAGCCTACAGTATTTTCATGCATGCTCCCCCTTCGTGGGTATTCTGTACATTTTGGAGTGAGAAAGGAGAACTGGGAGGAATATGGGCAACACGGGAAATCTTTTCAACAGATACAGAAGACTGTCTTACATCAGCGGCTTTCTTGTCCAAGCCTCACACAAGGCTTGCTTAAATGCTTGGATGCAGGGTGCGTAGTGTACTGCATTGTGTGGTTGGTTTATCTCACTTCAAAGTATATCTTTCTTTCTCTTTATAGGCCACAGACAAAGAACAGGAGTTTGCTGCTGCTAGTGCAAAACAGCTGGAATATCAGCAGCTAGAGGACGACAAGCTCTCTCAAAAATCATCATCTAGCAAGCTTTCCAAGTCTCCTCTAAAGATTGTCAAGAAACCGAAAAATATGCAGTGCAAAGTGACACTCCTGGATGGATCGGAATATGCATGTGAAGTAGAGGTAAATTACATTTTTGTCTTATTTTTTTTCATCCTATCTGGAGGAAAATATTTGAAATTAAATTCCTAACTTAAGCAAAAGTATGAATGGCCTGATACTTCACCAGTGCCAAGCAGAGAGATGCTTCCATTGTTGTCTCCGGAGGTTGAAGAAGTTGCACATATTGGAGCTGGATGAGGGATCATGAGCAGTCCCTGGAATAGCCAGAGACTTTGGATTAATTTTGTGTCAGCACATGCCACAACAGAATGCAAAAAATGCATTCTGGGCAGCAAAGCCCATAAACAGAGAAGGATTTTATCCCATAGGGCTTCTCTTTTCCTTGGTACTCCACTGAGTTGAGGCTCACATTGAGTCACTGTCCAAACAGTAATTCTCACCATCGTGAGATTAGCAGTGACTTGAGAGACACCCAGGGGAGGCAGGGAAAATGTCAAATAGCAGTGAGAGTGGTGAGTTTTATGTGCTTCTCCACCGTGTCTGTGAATCATAACTGTGTCTGAGCATTACTGGCAGGAAGTTGCTGGTGGTTTTCTGTAGGAGAAACTTGCCTTCCCTGCTGGGACTTTTCCCAGAGCCTGCTTTTTGGGTGGGGTGGTCTTTGCTGCCCGGCCACTTAGGAACCAATCTGTGCCTGCGGGCAGACCCATCCTGAGAGGATGCCTTTCCTTCAACTCCAGGGGGCCTTGGAGAAGCAGAGTGTAAGTGTGTTTAGCATCTTGTAGTGGGCATGAGCAAATTCAGCATCTCAGAGTGGGCCCATTTCTCCATTCAGCCTTTCCAGCCATGTGACCGAGGTGGTCTTTGGGCAGTGGACTAGCCTGTCCTAAGCATGCTTCAGGTCAAGAGGCCACGAGCAGTGTCCAGGAGGGGAAGGACATGTTCTGGAGGGGTTGGAAAAGCCAGCCTTCCTTCAGGTAACCACAGGGTGTGGTGGAGAAAAAAAGCCACCTGGGAAGGCCAGAATAGTGTAAAAGCAGAGATGGAATATTCTGCAGGCTTGAAAAGGGAACTCTCGGGAACATGAAGAAGAAGAGAGGACAGAGGAAAGGAGTATCTGACTGGGAGGCAAATCCTTATGTCTTTACAATCAGATTGCACTCAGCCTTTGCATCCTCCAGCTGCTCTTGTTTTAAGCACTTTGGAGAGTGGCAGGTGAGGAAGAACTTTGATTTTTATTTAACCATGACTTTACATTTTGGGCCAAATTTTTCTATGCTAACACAGGAGCTGTGATTCTATTACTCTTACAGCAACTTAGCAGTCATGCTGTCGAGTGTCTTTTAGTTTCACTGGCCAAATCCTGTGTTGTTTCCTTCAGACTAATGATAACTGTCTGGCCACATGCTTCATGATTATTGTCATTTCTTGACCTGCGGTCTCAGTTTTGTCTGTCAAGAATAGCTTGTGGACCATTAAACTGGAAGAATGACTAATGCTGGCTTTGATGGAAAGAGTCAAACTCATTTCAGCTTTTGGCACTTGGTTATAAAATGTGAGTCACTTTTTGGAATACAATCAAGCAAATTTTACCAAATAGGATTTCTATGGAAATCTTGTCTAACAGGCTTTATGAAAGTATAAGATGGAGCAGAAGGAGAGATTTGTTATGTTAGACTTCCACTTATGAAAAAAAAAGCTGTGAATAATTCTTTTAGGAAGTTTCACTTTTTGCTAAACTTGGACTCTGTTGGACTTGAAGTGTCAAAATGCTACCATATAAAGCCATCATGTTTTATGGCTTTTCAGATTTCTATTCTTTGCAAGTTCTGAATAGCTCTTGAATAATGTCCAATACAAATTTTGTATGCATTTTTTCTCCTTACACTGCTGAAATATTTTGAAATTGTATTGACTGTCATCAATAATCACTTTACCTGCTTCTAAGATGGTTAGACTTCCCAGGCAAAATGTAATATTGATGAGAATAGAGCTAAAAGGATGAATCCTCAAATGACAAAGCTATGATGATGAACAGACCATTGGGTGCATTGAAACAGAAGTTAGTTAGGAGGCACAAATATTTCAGGGAGCAGTTTAGAAAGCACCAAGTATTTCAGGGGACAAGTGCAACTGGAGTGACACAGGTGTTTACATATCTTAAGTGGACAATCCAGACTTTCCTAGGTGGTATTTTCAGCGTACTGTGCGTACTGAGGATGCAGCTGGAGGTACCTCTCTCACTTGGCACACTCTGGCCCATGGGAACGCTTGGTAGATCCCCAGGGGAGTCCACTTCCCATGTGCATAAATTTAAGCTACAGCAAAAGGATACTGTGTACAGCCAAGAGAAATGATGTCACTTTCACTGTGCTTTTTCTTCTGGGGAGGAAAAAGTATATACAAAGTGAGTTGTTAGGGCAGGGAGACTAAGGGTCTGTCTCAGGAGACATCTCAGGAAACCATGTAGGAGGCTGCAGGTGAAGTGGTTCTACAGTAATTTTGCATAATAACAAAGTTCTGAGGTTGTTTTACACAAACTCAGTGCTACAGCATGAGAAATAATGTCACATTGAAGAAAAATGCTATCATATTTTAAGGATCACCTAGAAGTGAATTTACTGCGTCCCTTTAAACTGGTGGGAATGGGGGGGTGGGGTTATACTGGAAGACCTAACAAATTATGGAGATCAGTAAATTGCCCAAGATTAATTCTTTAAAAGAAAAGGGAGAGGGGTGGACAACACATGACAATCAAATATTTACTATTCCATTCATTGTTTTTAATCCACTTCATTGCATCTTTTGATGTGGATGGTGGCCCAGAGGAGGAATATGACAGTGGATGTGAGTCAGAAATGTCATCCCATGTTGTCAGCTCTTGTTTTCCAGCTGTGTCTGTGTCATGCTTCTACCCACTGAAGGTTACAAAGCAGTGTAATCTAGAAGGACCAGAAACTTAGAAACCTAATTTTGAGCTAGAATAATAGTTCTGTCTTGATTTGGACGTGGACCAGATACTTATCCCTCCCGAATTGCATTTCCTAGTCTGCGAGTTGAGGATCATTATAGAATCCATCAGTTACTCTAGAGTGCTTTGCAAATGACAAATGCTTTTATATATGTTAAATATTAATATCATTTAAAGGAACTTATTGCTCTCAAGAAGGGCGCAGCCTACAGCTTATCAATTATGTGTTCATCTAGATAATGACCTGACAGCTCCAAGTACACGTACTCACAGATTGAGGTGCTTCTGAGTCAGGTTTGGTTAATCCATTATGCCCTTGGTGTCCTTTGTTTCAGAAGCCCCTCTTTCTTATTCCATATTTGATGCTGTGCATCTTCACTGGCTTTTGCTGTATCTTTCAGTCTCTCTCACATCCAATACTTTGCATTTGTGACACCAGGAGTTTTTCATATTGTATGAGATATATCAACAGGGGGAAATGTTGCAGAGGTAACTTCAAACCTGAGGTTAACAGTGGTTCATCTAATGTGGTATCCTTTCAGTGAAAGGATCTGAAGCAAATGCCAGGTAAAAGCTTTCTCTTGAGGCCCCACAGTGTTACTGTCTGCGTGCTGTATCTGTCATGACCCAGAAAGTCTTTCATGCAATAAGACATTACAAGCCAAAACCAGGTTAAGTAGGTAACCCAGCCTGTTCATTCATCCTCCTCCAAAAACATAAACCATTATGCATTACCATCTGTACCCCCACTGCTGCTCTCATCTGGCAGCCTACAGATGGTAGTGGCAGACTTATTTAAGAGGGATGTTTCCTTTCAAAGGTGGTATGGCCACCTAATGGTGCTTTGCCTGTCCAGGGACAGCTGTTGGCTTTTGGAGCAGAAGTATTTGCTGTATGTTGACATTGTCCCTGATACTCTATCAAAGGAAAACAGCCTCAGGGTCACTAAGTGGTTCTCCCATATTATGAAGAAGTTTCAGGTTTCTAATGGGCGCTGAGTGACAGGAGTCGATGCAGTATGCTCAGAGGGATACTGAGCAGTGATTTCCACCTAGATGTCCACCTCTGCTGGAAGTGGTTCTCCTTGGACTCTTCATTGTACTCTCCCAGCCAGCATCAGGATCAGAAATGCCCTTTGTCAAAAAATGGACAAGTCCACAGCTGGAGCCAAAACTGCTGCAAAGAGTGTTGAAGACTTTTCTGTTAAGCAAGCTAGACCTATACTTTGCATTTTTTGGTTCGAAGAACCAAAGATAAAGTAAGATCCAAAACTGCAAATTGATTTAAGATAACCTTAAAAAAGATAGTGAACACACTAGTTCAGATTTTTTCCTAAAATACAAGAAAACAAGCAGATATAACTTATTTCTGGGTTCCTACCACTTTAAGTAAGGGTTTTAAAGTGCTATGGTACAATTACTCTATTTCTAGGATTTATTTCCCTCGTCTTCCCTTTCTGCCCCATCTCAATTTTCTGTTAGCTAGACTACTGCGTTTTAATTAAAAGATGCAAGTGGAACCAGCTGTCATCCTTTCCCTTACATGTAGCCTAATTTGAAATGTCTTCCTAATACAGGTTGGAATTTGCCTTCATTGTTTCTACTTTAAACATATACATGTTATTAATCGCAAAGTGAGATCAAAAAGCCATAACATAATCTGTCTAAATAAATGGTAAAATAATTAGATTTAATTTTCAAAGGCTCAGCTGTCTGAGCCCATTGGTAATTTATACTCTTTTTTCATTTCCCTACTGCTCAGACTTTCTTATCGTCCAGGACACCAGTAAATGAAAACAAATGTTTCCATGGCAGCCTGTCGGTGCCATCTCTACAGTCCTACATCGAACAGAGTGAGTTGCTGTAGGATTCACATAGGCTGCAGAGCATGTGGAAAGCCAACATCTCAGAAAGCATTACTGGCATCCCCTTTTCTTGGTGGGTGGGGGTCAGCTGTGGTATGAGGGTACTGGTAAAAACACACTGTGTTTGGGGGTTTTTTCATCTAATTCCCTCAGTTGTGATGAACCTCTGATGACTTCCTCCCTGATGGAGACCCCATTTTCTTAATGGGTTTCTCTGCATCCTCAGGTGACTTCAGAGTGGCATATTTGAGTTGAACTGGTGAAAAGTTTTATTTCCATACATTGGAAAACAGAGTTTATAACATGGACAGAGGCGGAGACTGGAGTGAACAGAAACTCCTTTTTGGAGACAAAATAGACATGGAATAAATGGATTCTCAAATAGGATGGAGTATTGTGTTGTGCATGAATTTTTCTTTTTCCTGTTAAAAAGTGAGAGTACATGGACGCTTCCTTAAAAAATAAGTTGTTAAAGATGGTCATAGGACAGGCTTGAAGAATAGAGAACAAGCAGGCTTATTTCTGCTCTGCCACCACTGCCAGAAATGAAAGAGAGCGGTGGCTGACTTCAATGCTGTGTGTGTTTCTTTTCCTGGTTTTCCAAATCTGGCTTGTAAGAAGACTACCTCTGAAGGAAAAAACCTTTCTGTGTTTCTGTATGGCAGTAGGGGAATGCATGGCCCTGTTGTCCCCCCACACCTCCCTGTGTAGTGTCGGAGCTGACCCTTCATAGAATCATAGAATGATTAGGATTGGGAGGGACCTCAAAGATCATCTAGT
>NW_010294163.1:0-7565 GCF_000700745.2 Antrostomus carolinensis
CCCAAACCATTCTATGATTCTATTATTCTGTAGCTCTCATCCTCTTTGCCCTATGCCTTACTTGATCCATCACAGGTAAAAATCGGTGCTCTCTGGATGAAATACATGGTCTGCTCCTGCTGGAGATAAGGGTCCAAGGGTGATGTTGTGAACAACTCACATCCTTGGTAGATGAAACAGATCCCTGGACAAATGATGTAATTTTAGCGCTGGGAAAGCATAGCACCATGTGCTTGCAGTGGCTCAGCCAGGTGGGGCCAACAGCATGGAAAGATGTTTCCTCCCTGCAGGTTGTGCTGTGGAAAGCCCTGCAAGGAGCTGGGTACAGGATCACTCTGGCTCCATAATTCTGCAGCCTTTTTACAGGTCCTGGCAGGACTCATATTCAGCATAAGCATGTGAATTTAGGGGAGAGGACAAAGAGAATAACTCCCAGCGAGTGGCCAATAAACACTTTTCAGAATACACAAATAATAATATGTGGTATTTATACTTTTACCATCCCAATGGGACTTTGGCAAGTAAATCAGATTTTCCCACCCTGACCCAAACAAATGTTCAGGATTGGAAATAACTGATTGTCTTTGCATGAAGTAAGCATGTGCTCATTGCAGGGGGATACCAGATGAGCAATCCTCTCTTCTCTGAACCAGTTAGACCTTGCAAGGTTTCCCCCTCTTCTCCCTGAGCTCTGTAAGGGCCCACGTGCTTTTGGCCTGATTCATATTCCACCAAAGGCAGTGGAAAGTCTCTACCTGGCTCATGAATTTTTTTAACAATTCCTCAGCCATTAAAATGCTGAATAGGATAGAGTCAAAACAAGTCTGGCCCTCCTCACAAAATCTTTGCCCATATTTCAGACCCAATCCCTGAAATGTCCATCACACAGGAGTGATTCCCAGGAAAGGGACCCTCAGCCCCATCCTGACCCTCCTTCTCCTCCCACAGTAGGGTACCTTTAAGGTTATAGGCCCCTCAACTACCAGAATATCTGTATACATGGTTTAATGGTGGACTTGGCAGTGTTAGGTTTATAGTTGGACTTTGTGATCTTAAAGACCTTTTCCAAGCAAAATGATTCTATAATTCTATGGTTATTCACATAACCATCACAATGGCCTCCTGATGTGATGAGCTATCCCAATGTTTTTTGTTCCAGACCCTCAGCTGGAATACTGGGCCGTCAGCTGCTGGCCCACATTTGCTGAGCTTCCAGGTCCTCCACCTCCATGATGGTTAGAAGAAAGAGGTCCCACAGCAGCTAAGCGAGAGGTTGCCCACCTCGGCATGGGCAGGCAGACAAGTGATTACAGGAGGTGTGGAGAAAGCGGTGGCAGTATCAGAGGGGAGGCACCATCAGCTACATGGTAGCGATGGCCATCACTCATGTAGCTGATGATGTGGACTCAATGGAGGTGGATCCACCTGAAGATTAAGAAGAGCTGATGGAGGGAATCCACCTCCACCACTACATCATGCCAGGGCTCCCCTTCGCAACACCATTGATGCAGTGCTGCAGGAACACCCAGATATCGGCTTGGCCTCAGCACCTGGCACTAGCTGGGAGACCTACTCTCCATGCCTGGACAGCCTGCAGACTCATGTATTCCATCTCCCCGGCATCCACAATTATTTTTTTGATGGCTGTGGGTTTTGTGTGCCCTCCTTCCAATCCCTACTCTCTCCCCAAAACCCACCCCTTCTGAAGAATTGACATCTCCTCTGCTCTGAGCCCCAAGAAAAGGGAAAAAAAACACTGGGCTGCTGTACCAGAAGAAGTCCCTCAGAGGGCCACCGAAGCCCCTGAGGCCTGGAGGTGGGGTTTCTTTAGCCTGAGGATGAGAAGGCTACCCAGTGAGTGGAGATGAAGCCAGACTCTCTGTGGTGGCACACAAAGAACAGCAACAAGATCAAGAAGAGATGTCAGAAAGACAGCCATTTCTCTGGAGAAGCAGAAGACTACAGATCTGCCAGGAAGAATTGCTGGTCTTCAGCAGTAAGGCCCCTTCTAGTTGCTTCATTAGTTCTTTTCAAGATTGGGCAACAAAAATATTTTTTAAAAACCCCAATAAATACTGAATGTTAATGAAGACAAGTTTTATTATTTTTTTCTCTGTTACTCTTTTTTGATCTACTTAAGTTAACCTTATATATTCTTTTCAAGTAACCAACACTTAAAAAAATGAGCCTATATTAATTTGATATTTACTTTATAATTATTCAGAACCATATCTACAAAAATCTTGATATTTCTATAAAAGGTCATGTTACCAACTCAGTTGAATTGCACATTTGGATGTAATGTATCGTTACCTTAACCAAAGCCTATCTACACCACCTCAGTTATCTAAATTGGCACATATTCCTTTTATTAACCTCTGTAAATGAACACAAGCTATGAAAGACAGCCAAGTGCCTTTCTGCTTCTGTCATGCTAAGAAGTTTAGACTCATCCAGGGGCCTTGTAGCCCATGGGAATAACCAAATTCATGTTCTAAAAAACTGGTGTTCAGGTTTTAGAAAAGCTACTTTTAAGTAATTTGTGAAAAGTCTTGTTGAGTTGGTCTTTAAAACTTTCAATCCAAGAAACACTAATACACATGAAAGTATTTTTTTCTGTTAACTAGAAATCTCTCTGCTTTAGTGTGAGGACTTGGCTGAAGTCCGGGTGTCTACTAGTGCGGTTAAACTATGATGTATAGTATAACCACATATACCAGGGTGCCTATCGAAGAGGTACTCTCAGCTCTGCAGGGAGAAAGAAAGGATCCATGTGGGGGCTTTTTGGAGATTTGGGACTGGACATCGCCCTGTCATTTTTGTTTCCTGAAATATAATGCAACCTGTATGACCTAGAGGAAAGATCTTTAACTAGCGCTTTTAAGAGGCCAAGCAGAAAAAGAAGTCAGAAGTGAGAGTCAGCAGTATTTTAATCTTGAGGAGTAGAGAGCTGTGGGCACAGAGCAGGAAGACCACACAAGGCAGTGGAGAATGAACAAATATTTGCATCCATCCATTGCCTTCATTGGGAAGTGCCAATGAGGCTGAGTTGAGGTAAAAGTTGAGAAAGTTTTTTTTCCCCCAAGACACTATGCAGTTTACTAAGTGCATGATGGGCTTCTCTCACTTCTCACTGCAACCAGTTCACAGGTCTTACAGCAAGGTAAACCAGAAGCTAGGAGAGAAGGCATCAGAAGGAGAGTCACTAACCATGATGGTACCAGAAATTTCATGTTCACGTGCTGAACCATGGGACCAATTGGTACAAAGCCTTCTGAAAATAAAACAAAACAAAACAAACAAAAAAACCCACCAAAAAGACGGCCACCAAAATGTGTGTATTTGGTATATTTCCAGAGATAAGAACACAACACTGCTTAAACAAAACACTTCTCAGCCCGTCTCACACCCAAGAGATTTCCTAAGACCTTACCTAAAGGAGCAGTTTCTGAAATGTCTCTAAAAGGGCATGTGATCTGTCTACTTCTTTTTCATTTAGACTTTTCAACATGTCCACTGTTCCCTGAGCTGACTAGTGTGGGGATGTACTTCCCTGGTCTTCTAGGGTCAAGTTAGATAGGACTGGTGTTACTTAGACTTCCAGGCTAACAGCTGCAGCCGTTAGTGAGGACTTCACTGCACAAAGCTGGACTGCTGACTTGGGCCCATGGCAAGCTGCATCATGAAATAGCAAATCACCTGCACTGTGTTTCCAGAAGTTTCGCATAAAAGAAAGTTTTTTTCGCCTTCTTCCAATACATTGATGACTTTTCTGTGAGTGTGTAACCAGATCTGTGTGGAATGATAGGTAATAGCAACTTGGAGTAATGGGGGGAAAAACAGCTTTTATTCTCTTGCATAAAATGTCAAAACATGGATCAGACTGGCTGAACATCCAGAAATTCTTTCCATCTGATGGCCGGATTTGCCAGCCATTCTAGGATGTCTTTTTCAAAAAATGAAGACGACTTACGAAATTGTCTAGCTTGAGTAAAGACAAATACTACTCCCAATAGGAGAGGTGAGTTTATTTTGGAGTTTTAGATTATTTGTTTTTCAAGTCTTATATTTAGGGATTGCTTTTCATTCCAAAATAGTCAGAGATGTTTTATGTCATAGCAAGAAGTCCCTAAAATTGTCTTCTTTGTTTGTTTAAAAGAGACGTTATCAGCATTTAATATAATCCTTTCGGAGTCCATTTGATCTTGTCCAAGTTGCTGATCACATAAAACTCAAAAATATTTAAACAGAGGCCAGCAACAGAACAAGAATTGATAAACAAAATATGACTGGCTAGTTTTATGGGCAAAGTGAAGTGCCTATTTGTGTATTTCTTTTTCTTATGTACACAAAAGGAGGTGGGAAAAAAGTTGATTGTCCTTGCAGAGAGCAACTGGTGAAATTATAACTTTCATGGTAAATGACTCTTTAGCTATGAAAGTGAGAGGGAGAAAAACAAAAAAAATTTGAAGCCTGAACAATTAGAGATGTGGCCAATGAGAATAAAAGCTTCTGCATATATATACATGCATGCTGCACATACATGCTGCACTGAATGAGCAAAAAATATCTGCCATCTGGAGAAGTCATAGATGGAAACTCTTTGTGCACTGAAGCAGCCATAAAATAGGAAACCTGACATTATTTTTCCTATCTTTGACAGTGGAGTTTGTCAATGTGTCCTTTGTTGGGACTCCATTTTAGTGTCAAGAAGACACCTAACCTTTGAAGCCCTCAACTTCTTGAAGTTATTGCTTCTCAGAGGAAGGCAGAGCACATCTGAGAGCATCTGCTTTGCTGAATGCAACCAAATAGTCCAGCTTGAACCCAGCGGAAAACCTCACTCCTCCTAAGTAGTCACCAAACCCTCAGACTAGTTCCTCTGGTTAAACCAAGTCTCTCCTTCCACTTCACTGTGCCCATCACCTTTTAATGCTTACCAGGATCACATCAATGCATAAAACCATCAGTCATCACCATGCAGTATGTCTTATTCAGCAATACCTCTGCACTGGGTCCTTCGCTGCTTAGCTTAGGAGGTGACACATGGTTTGACTCAGCCTGGGCTGCCACCAGCTTGGTGGAGGTGTGGTTCCCATGGTAGCAGTGCACACACTCCTGTTTCATCCTCGTGAGAGAGTGGATCTCTGCATCAAGCAGCTTAGAACTGAACTGTTTTCGGCCTGAGACTCCTGCTTCTGGAGGTGATACTCCAGTCATGGTGGGCTGCACCAACCAACTTCAAACCCGCCAGACTTCAAAGCCACATCACTTCTTTGTCAGCATAGCCAGAGGCTTCAGGCAAGGATATAAGGAAAGGCTGAGTTACTGTTATGGGACAACAGCAGCTAGAGGAGAAAACCCTATGACAGGTGCACAGGAGAGGCCAAATATCAAGAATGTCAGGCTTCTAGATTCACTGGAGAAGGAAAATGCCTAATACAAAATAAGGATATTTAATTTTGCTAGGTTGCTCTTCGTGAGTTTATAACAATTTTTTTCTACAACAGGAACCTTAGTGCATATGTAGTATATATAGTATATCATATAGGCCATGATTTGCCCTTGTCTCCTGCTTCCCCAGTGACAGCTTTGGGCCTGAGGGTAGAAAGTCAGCCCTGTGAATGTAGCGGTATCTGCCTTTTTTCAGTCCTTCCCAAGGAAATCAGGTGGCCACTTCAACCAGACTATTTTTTGTCAGAAGACAGATTTACAAAGGAAAGGTTTACCTCAAATTACCTCAGGCTAAAGATGTAACCCACTTCTCTCTGTCCTTCAGCTTTGTAGCAGCAGACTTCTATATTTGTAAACAAGCCAAGATCCAGGTGTTGACACCTATAATGATTTCAGAGCCTTACAGGACACTGCTTTATGTGTAGAGAATATCTAACCTGAGTACTTGAAATAAATTTATTTTTCTAAGATTTAGTATTAGCAACTTTTCCATAGGAAAGGTGATATTTCAGTTGGCAATTTCCAATTGCAAATAAAATACTACAGCTGGAAAAATATACATACTGGAATTCACAAAATTCCCATGAAAAGGAGAGAGGAAGTCTTCTCCTAGTTTGAAGCTGTATGTGGAAAAGACATTAGATACTGTCATAATCTGAATTGAAGCCCGATATCTTTACCCTGTGATTAATGTGGAAAAACAATGACTTAACGGGTAAAAATAATGTGTATACGAGCAGTCTTCAGCTTTTTATTTCAGCTTCTCAGAACGTGGAACTTTAGGTACTGAAGTGGAGCACATCACTGGAAAATTCAGCCTAGAAATGCTACTGTTTAAAGAGACTGTCCTAGCGAAACATATAAAATCTGTATTCTTTTATTTTTTTCTTCCCTTCCTCATAGCAGGATTTTAAGGTCATTGAGATCACAAGGAAAGAGAGATAACACAGAATCTTTTGGGCACAGTTGATTCAGATATTTAGATAAATCCTAGACAAAGATCCAGAGTCGCAACTGAAATCCAAACTTTCTTACATCCATTCATGAGGCAGGTGACAGTTAGTATCTCACCCAATAAATCACGAGAAGAAAGTCCACAGATTCACGTAGTGCTTTGATTTTATTTCCCAACAATATCAGAAGAAATGCCAGATGTTCTGATCTCACATAACGGAGTACGCACTCTATATTGTTTGAACATTGCAAGTAAGATCCGGAGTCCAACCAGCAATCCTACTTAATAACCAACAGTCAAAACCAATTTATTTCAGTAGGTTTTTGAATCACGTATTTGGATCCAGTGGATTCTGCCAAGTCCTGGTTAGCAAGAGTGGTGAAATTAAATGCATACTACTCTTGGGGCTAGAAGAACACCAAAATATTGTGGCATCTAACCAGAAACAATTGTACACCAAACACATTGAGATCTGGAATGCAGGGCTGCTTGTGGACTTTTTTTCATCACAATAAAAACTGTGGGCATCTTAAAGGGGCTGAAATTGCCAGGAGACTGCAAGTGATCGTGCCTGGAATGCTGGACACTCAGCACTGGCAGAGAGGAAGAAGAGGAAGCCAAGGGCACTGCGCTGTTGCTACAACTGATTTTAATTGCTCAAATTACAGAACAAGAAACAAGCCCAGGTCCCAATAAAGCCAATGGTAAATCACTGGGTTTGGCCCTACAGATCTACTTTTCTCACTATTAACTTCTCCTCACTTTTCAGAAAATGGAGATTGCTTTTAGTGATATCATAAATTCTTAGTGTGCTATTGTTACTTGATATTTTTAGGCAATTCTACAACCATGTACGATTCAATTTACAGAATCAAATATTGGCCCCAGTGCAACTTTCAGTTTTGTGCTTATTACCTTTCAGATTACTCACTGCTTACACTTACAGTTCTTAGCGATGCTCCATGTGTTTTTCATGTTTTCCTACATAATGCCACCCGCTGCCATCATCAGTTTACCAGTACAACCCCAGGATTGTATCGTACTCTCCAGTATACTCAGCAGGTGTATTGGGTTTTTGTGGCAAGGTTTTGGTAGCGGGGGGGGGACATAGGAGTATAGGAGTGGCTTCTGTGAGAAGCTGCTAGAAGCTTCCCCC
>NW_010294164.1:0-8359 GCF_000700745.2 Antrostomus carolinensis
GACATTCTGTGATTCTGTGACTCTGTGAAATACCACACCTTGAACTCCCCATTGACCAGAAGAAAGAAGTCTTCACAAAAAGCAAAATGAAAGATTGCAAGCAACCTTATTCTGAAAGCTACAGGTGCAGATTACTGGGCTCTAACAGATCTGGCCACCTGTACTTCCTGGGATTCTCTGTGTCAGTGTTCTCAGTACAAGCAACACACCTGTGTGAACGGGTCGCAGTCGACTATACGGTATGTCCTGCCGTACATGGTGATGTTCATGCCCCGATTCAGTTCTTTCCAGTGATAATGATCCCCACGGTTATTCTTGGGCATCCGGTGGCGTTTGACAAGTTTGCCTTGAAAAAGACCAGAGTTCTGCACAACAGGTTCTATGACACACATGGTGTCATCTTCCAAATAGTAATAGATGACCACTTGGCGGATCCGGTAATGCTCTTCTGCGGAGAAAGGAACGTCTTCCTGGAAATAGGCATCAAACTTCAGAATCTGCCAAAGGAGCAATATCCCAAAGAGAAAAAAACAATTTGAACATCACAATTAGTCTATTAAAACAAATAATTTATTTGTAATGTGCTTTGGCAGTGCAAAGGTACTGGACTGTAATCTAGAAAATCATCAAAGCCAACTGTACCGTGATCTGTGCCTGATGGCAGAGGCATCATGAGGGCTTTTAGCAAGACCTGCCTTCTGCAAATGTAGTACACATGACACAGGTGTTAAAAATACATTTTCCCCACTCCTCCTTGATCACCTGCTATTTCACCTCTTGCAGCCCAGAAGGCCAATAACCGTGTACTGAGCTGCACCCAGAGCAGCGTGGGCAGCAGGTCGAGGGAGGGGATTTTCCCCCTCTGCTCCACTCTCATAAGGTCCCACCTGGAATACTGCGTCCAGTTCTGGAGCCCCCATCACAAGAGAGACCTGGAGCAGCTGGAACAAGTCCAGAGAAGGGCCACCAGGATGATCCGAGGGCTGGAGCACCTCTCCTATGAGGACAGGCTGAGAGAGTTGGGGCTGTTCCGCCTGGAGAAGAGAAGGCTCTGGGGAGATCTTATAGCGGCCTCCCAGTACCTGAAGGGGCTACAAGAAAGGTGGGGAGGGACTTTTCATAAGGACAACTAATGACAAAACAAGGGGAAATGGCTTTAAGCTGGAAGAGGGGAGGATTAAATTAGATATTAGGAAGCAGTTCTTCACTGTGAGGGTGGTCAGACACTGGAACAGGTTGCCCAAGGAAGCTGTGGATGCCCCCTCCCTGGAAGTGTTGAAGGCCAGGCTGGATGAGACTTTGAGCAACCTGGTCTAGTGGAAGGTGTCCCTGCTGCTAGCAGGGGGGTTGGAACTGGATGAGCTTTAAGGTCCCTTCCAACCCAAACCATTCCATGATTCTATGATTCTATGAAGTGCTTGGTCACTGCCAGTAATCTAGTTTTCTGACATACAAGACTTTCTTTACTATTGTCATCCTTGCAGATCCTGATTTAGGGAAGCTATCAGGAGATTTTAATGAAGAGTTCAACTACATCTGTGGATTTTAGAAACTGCGTGGGTCATCTAAAGTCACATCTATTCAGCACTGACAGCAAAAGCTAATTTGTGCTGGAGAAACAGGGAGACAAACCAGCCAGTCAGTTCCTGTGCTTGGCAGAATTATAAGGAATATTCCCTCCAAGACCATTCATTGACCCTAAGAGGATGTAGGTGGCCAATCAAGCCTTGCATACCCAGCCTACATCAACCCAGTGGGCTGGGTAATTAAGTGATGATAAAGCCAGCAAGTTCCTACCATTCAGCAAAAGTGCTTCAAAAGGGACCCTGACTTCCCCCAGCAGCACTGGGGCTCCTGCTGCTACTCTGACTTGAATGAAGGGGCAGAGAAGTATCTGACAGATTAAACAGCAACATCTACGTTACTCTGAAGAAACAGCCTCAGGAATTAACACAGCACATCTGTTCTCCAGACTGTCTCACAGATGGGATGAGGGTTGGTTGCAGATGGCCCTCCCAGGCCTGCCTGGCAGCCTGCAAACCCCTGCACGTGCTCAGGTCTGCTGAGCCTCGCACGCTCCGCAGTGACTGTCCTGCCAGCCCACAGCGTGTGCCACTGGCACCGTTAAACCCAAGGGTCAGCTCGGGACTGATCCAAGCAGACACTCAGTCACCTCCCAGTCTGATAGGATCACCAAGAAGTAATGCAGGAGGTACTAATCACTCACAGAAACACATGGAATTGTAGTGGTTGGAAAAGACCTTTAAGATCACAGAGTCCAAACATGAACTTCACACTATCAACTCCACCTCTAAACCAGGTCCCTAAGCAGCTTGTCTACCCGTCTTCTAAATCCCACCAGGGATGGTGACTCCACCACCTCCCTGGGCAGCCTGTTCCAATGCTTGACAACCCTTTCAGTGAAGGAATTTTTCCTCAGATCCAATCTAAACCTCCCCTGGTGCAACCTATGGCCATTTCCTCTTGTTCTATCGCTTGTTCCTTGGTTGAACAGACCACCCCCCCCCTCTCTCCACCCTCCTCCAAGGGACTTGGACAGAGCCACAAGGTCTCCCCTCAGCCTCCTTTTCTCCAGGCTCAACAACCCAGTTCCCTCAGCCATGAACTCATCACACTTGTGCTCCAGACCCTTCCCCAGCTTCCTTGCCCTTCTCTGGACACGCTCCAGCACCTCAACATCTTTCCTGTAGTGAGTGTCCCAAAACTGAACCCACCACTCAAGGTGCAGCCTCACCAGTGCCCAGTCCAGGGGGAAGAGAACTTCCCTGGTCCTACTGGCCACACTATTTTTGATACAAGCCAGGATGCCATTGGCCTTCTTGGCCACCTGGGCACAGTGCAGGGAGTGTACAGGAGCAGTACAGGCTGTAACACGCTGTGGTGACGAACACAGGCACAAATAGATAAACCACAGCACAACAGTCTGACAGGGTCCCCACTGCAGGCTGTTTTTTACAGTTTAAGCTCAGTTATAATCTCAGTATAGTTTTGGAAACACAGGAGGCCAGGCTGTGGTTTACAGGGCAATGGTTGTAAACTGAAGCTTTTCAGAGTTAATCAAAGTTCTTTTCCAACGCCTGCTGGAAATGCTTTAGCCTAACTTGTGGGGAATGTCTTACATCATTTACGTGTTATAATCCTCCTCCCGAGCAAAGAAAGCCTCTTTCAGTCTGGGGTTCAGCTGTCTCTGACTAAGGGCTATGGCATCTGAAAACTGCTGCACGCTGTCCCATGAACTCTGGAGCTGACTGTTTATGTCTCTGAACTTGGCCAGTAATATTCCTGGAATATCTAATGGAAGGTGTCCCTGCTGATGGCAGGGGGGGTTGGAACTGGATGATCTTTAAGGTCCCTTCCAATCCAAACCACTCTATGATTCTATGATTCTATGAATAAGCTTCTTTATACCTTTTTGTCAAAAGCCACGTGTGCTGGAATGAAGCCCAAAGGTGGAGCTCTCTTGGCTGGCCCATAGGTCAGCGTGGGTCCCCTGTTGGATAATTCATCTAACTCAGCTTGAGAAAGCTGATTCACGTACAGTCGCTCCCCGCCGATCCCCACTGTTGGCAGCCGAGAAAAAGCAAATCCATTTTTGTAGCCCAGCGTCTGGGACCGATGAAAAGATGTTTTCTGTGGAAGGAGAAGCCAGCTGTTAAAATACTGCAGGCACTTCACAGATCCGGCTACTGAAAGCACAGAAAAATGGTTAAAAGAGGATAATATCCAGAATGCCTCCCCAGCATTTCATGATAACCTTCTGCAGCAGTTAGTTACAGTCAGGTTTTACACTTTGAGATCAAAAAGGCTGAACAAACAGTAAGGGGCTGGAGAACCAAAGCATCAGAGAGAACTCCAGTCTTAGCGCTGGCACAGATTCACCCAGAATCACAGACTCACCTAGAATCACAGAATGTTGGGGACTGGAAGGGACCTCGAAAGATCATCTAGTCCAACACCCCTGCCAGAGCAGGAACCTAAATGAGATCACACAGGAAGGTGTCCAGGTGGGTTTTGAATGTCTCCAGAGAAGGAGCCTCCACTCCCTCCCTGGGCAGCCTGTCCCAGGGCTCTGTCACCCTCACTGTAAAGAAGTTTGTTTAAGCAGAACCTCCTGTGTTCCAGCTCACACCCACTGCCCCTTGTCCTACCATTGGGCATCACTGAGAAGAGCCTGGCTCCGTCCTCCTGCCATTCGCCCTTTACATATTTATAAACATTAATGAGGTCTCCCCTCAGTCTCCTCTTCTCCAAGCTAAAGAGCCCCAGCTCCCTCAGCCTTTCCTCAGCAGGGAGATGCTCCACTCCCTTCATCATCTTGGTGGCTCTGTGCTGGACTCTCTCCAGCAGTTCTCTGTCCTTCTCCCCAAGAGCTTAAATCAGTTTCCCTATTGCCACCATTCTCGGTGCCTAGAATGGGGTGACACCACTTTATCTGCCCTGGTATTTATTTTGAAGTCCCTTCCATCCCAGACCATTCTATGATTTTATGATTCTATGATTTATCTCACAAAATCTTTGTTCCTACTCTGTGTTATGGCAGTAGAGAGCATGGTGGGAAGTCACTCTCCTGTTGCCTTATGGTGCTCCCTTGACTATTATTGCCCAGAGAAGCTGTGGCTGCTCCTCCCTGGAAGTGTTGAAGGCCAGGTTGGATGAGGCTTTGAGCAACCTGGTCTAGTGGAAAGTGTCCCTGCTGATGTCAGGGGGGTTGGAACTGGATGAGCTTGAAGGTCCCTTCCAACCCAAACCATTCTGTGATTCTATTACACTTTGTCCACCCTCTGTGTTTTCTGTCACTATTTATTTCGTTACCTCTCTCCTGGGAATGATATTCACAGGATTTTCTTCACTGGGCTAAACCAAGGTGTGTCCTGCTCATAGAACTGCAGTTATGAAACACACCAAAGCACCTTGGCTGTTTCACCACCCCTCTCCAGAGTCTCTGCAAGGGTCACACAGGCAGTTGGACTGGATGATCCTTGGAGGTCCTTTCCAACTGAAATATTCTGTTCTATTCTATTTTATTCTACTCTATTTTAACCACAGTGTAGGACCCTACAGCAGATTAACGAGAAGACTGACAAGACAGGAAGGATTCTACCTGCGTGAGCTCTGTAGATGTTGGCTATAAGATACAGATAATTTTTTTGCTTTGTTGGTTTAATCTTGATTTTGAGCTTCTTGGAGCCTTTCACTGTCTTTGCCATCTGCCCACCACCAGCTACTAAACCATTCTTCAAGCTAAATAATTATCCAAATGACACAGGAAGGTCCCTGCTTTGCTTGAAGACCTGTGAATAGGACCTGATCTCTGTCAGCTCGGTGTTCCCTACTGAAGATTAGGACTGGACTTGGGTGACACCAAGCTACTTGACTCACTGTACAGCCCACCACGCCTGGTATCTCACCTGCAATCCTGAAAGCATTTGAAATACCACATGCCTGGCTGATCCCACTGGGCTTTCAACACTTCATGTTCCAGAGAAAGCAGGAGAAATTGAGTCCCTGATAATAAATTGCCTGAATTTACCTTGAATTTTGTTAATTAAAACAGAGTTGTAGGCATTTCTAGCACTGAAAGAGCTTCAGCTCCTTTTCCAGACCCAGACTTGCAATCAGTCCAACCTCAGGCATGTGAACCACCTCCTGTCCACCCACTCCCTCACTGCTCATGGTTAAACCTCTAGAAATATCACATTGTGGTGGCAGGAGATGGAAGGGAAGCTTTCCTCTTTTGGGAGAATAACCATTTCCATTGGAATATAGAATCATAGACTGGTTTGGGTTGGAAGGGACCTTAAAGCTCATCCAGTTCCAACCCCCCTGCCAGCAGCAGGGACACCTTCCACTAGACCAGGTTGCTCAAAGCCTCATCCAACCTGGACTTCAACACTTCCAGGGAGGGGGCATCCACAGCTTCCTTGGGCAACCTGTTCCAGTGTCTGACCACCCTCACAGTGAAGAACTTCTTCCTAATATCTCATCTAAACCTCCCCTCTTTCAGCTTAAACCCATTTCCCCTTGTTTTGTCATTAACTGCCCTTATGAAAAGTCCCTCCCCAGCTTTCTTGTAGCCCCTTCAGGTACTGGGAGGCCGCTATAAGATCTCCCCAGAGCCTTCTCTTCTCCAGGCTGAACAGCCCCAACTCTCTCAGCCTGTCCTCATAGGACAATAATAGGACAATCTCAAATAAGTGTGATGTCTGTGTCCCAGGAAGTTACAAGACTCTGTGAGTGGAAGGGGAAGAGCAGAGCGGGCTGACCTGCAGCGAGGCTCACCACCACTTGAGATTTGCCAAAGAGTAGACTGAATTGGTAAGAGGTTCTCTCTTCTGTAGAGGACAATCTAGGGGATGTACCAGGAAGACCTGGAAGTGCTTGTTCTGGAGGTGTCAGTTTCCAAAGGGAATATCAAGGACAAGGCGTAATGTCCCAAGGTATATTTGTTTGTATGTTTGTTTTCAGTAGAGCATGTCCCATGACAAATATTCACGTGCAAGTACACGAGGTTCCTTACCCTGCACTACCAGAGTGTACTGGGACCCTGTTCACCTGGTGACCAGGTAACTTGGATGTATTGGGAGGAAGCAGGAGGAAAGAAGGGGTCTCACTTAGAATACTCAAACTTATGGAAATGGAGGAGCCCGTTCTTAAGGACATTCAGCTCCAGGGAAATTTAAGGCATGTCCTGATCTACCTGTTCCCTACAAAAGTCTGGGAGTGTTCCTTCTGAGGGAAGCAGTCAGGATATTGGTTTCTCAAACTGATATTAGTAGCACTGAAGTGGAGCAATGTTGTCAAGACTCAAGATATTAGTTCCCCAAGGAGAAGGAAGGGCAGAGCTCTCAGCTGCTCTGAAACAGTACTGGAAGGAATTTAGGGAGTATCAGTTCTCATCTGTGGATCTGCTTCCTCCAGAGGATATTGGAAGGATTTGGTGTTATCAGATCCTCAGTGTTTGAGAAACTGGGATGGGGAAAAGGAAGAGGCTGCTTCCTCATTTAGGTATCAATTCAAGTGCAGAGGATGAAGATGACACTGCTTCTTCTGGGAGCAGCTGAGAGGGTCTCACTTCCTTGGCAGGATCCACAAGGCTGTGGTGGTATCAGTTCTGTGAAGGGATTCCTCTTCTCGGCAAAATTCCAGGTTCTCAGGTTCCAGACTGTTAGTTCCCCTAAGGACTATCAAGGATTCACTTCTCCAGGTGATACCAGGAGAGCATTTGTGGAAGCATCAGAGCTTTGGAGGAGGGGGTATCAGGAGAGTGTTGGTTGCCCAGGAGACTGGTGACTTCAGGGTGAGTCTGTCCCACTAAGAGTGTCCTCAGTCTAGGACGTATCTTTTTCCCTAGGATGGTTTTGAGGATTAATTCCTAGTGGAGGACTGCTGGAAGTTGGAACAGTGTTGGTTCTGCTGGGTATATCAAGAATGTTGAGGGGATATCAGATGAGATTATGGTTCAGGGCAGTAACAGAATAAGAAGCAAGGTCAGAAGACATCCCTTTGGGAAAACTGAGATGGTTCAGAGAAACAGGAATTTCCCTGACGGAATCAGGTTTCAAGACTGTAAAGTGAATATGAGAATATTCCTTCCCTTGGGGTTAACACATGAACTGGTGGGGAAACTACTAGATGGACTCAGGGGTATTGGGTCTCCATGGGGGGAGTTTGCAGAACGTAGTTCTGCAGTGATAGAGAAAGCTTTTGGGGTCTCAAATGAGGTCAGGGGAACCTACTTCTCCAAAGCTTCCAGGAAAATTTCAGAGGTTATCAAATAGGTGCAAGATGCAAGGGGTTCCTTGGGGACAAGAATAAAAGTACCAAGTCCCCTGGAGAGTGGGATCAGGGATACCTGGTCCCCTGGGAACAGACTTTCAATTACATTGGGAGAACTTAGGGAGTACCAGGTCTGCTGTGGGTGTGGGGTCAGGAGATACCAGGTGGGTTGAGAGAGTTCAGGTCTCCCAGAAGTGAGTTCAGCAGATATTTGTCAGCTTTGGGAAACACCAAGTTCCCTGGGGGAGAGTTCAGTGGGTGTTAGATCTTCTGGGGAGAAACAAATGAGCTTACAGGGCACCAAGTCCCTTGAGGGTCACTTCACAGGGTACCAGGTCCCCTGACGGGTGTCTGGTGAGTTTCAGGGGTACCAAGTTCCCAGGACATGGGTTCACAGGACACCAAGTCCCTTCAGGAATTTTAGGTGAATTTGGGAGGTATCAGGCTTCTTGAGGGAATTAGAGGGTGGTCTGAGGGAACAGCAGGCTCCCTGGGGGTGGTTTCAGGGGGTAACTTGTTCCCTGGGGGACAAGAAGCTCAAGATGAGGCGGCAACGTGCGCT
>NW_010294165.1:0-13036 GCF_000700745.2 Antrostomus carolinensis
CGTGCTGTGCCATGCCATGCCGTGCCGTGCCCACCGGCGGATGCTGCCTGCGCAGCCCGGCCCTGCTGAGCTATTGCAGGAAGTGTTAGAGACACAACCGCAGCATCTCACCGAACCAAAACCACACACCTCTCATGCCAGCTTCTCCTGCCACCCTCGTTGTGAGCTCTCTGCAGCCCAGAGGGTTTGTTCTGGTGTTTTTTTGACTTTTTATTTAAAAAAAAAAAGAAAAAAAAAAAAAAAAAAAGAACCTTGGGCATTTTTATCTGTGAAAGCTCTGTATTGGAATGCATGGCAAAATGTTAAGGTACACGGAGACTCACCTCAGCATTGTGTATTTATATATGTCATAACGTGGTTTCAAGCCCATGTCGTGTTTAAGGATTAAATGATGACTTCTGTCTTCCTCTCATGGGCATTTTGAGGAAAAAGAAAAAAAAAATCCATTCCATTAAGAATAAAAGAAAGTATTTTTCTACTTTAATTTTATTTACTTAATACCTTTCCAAAGGTCCATTACTGAGCAAGCAATATACTATCCGACTTCACTGTAGCTAAGCATTGACATAGCCCATCCTAAATTGTTAGTTTTAATACTTAAAGCACAAGGGCACTGTGGTGGCTGGCTGTTATTTCTTGAAGTTACAGAAAATATGGGTGAATAGGTCAACAAACTCATGAGTTTGTTTACTCTGGCTTGCAGTCATCAGTGAAAAAAATAACATCATATTTTTGTAAGGATAGTGTGCGTTCATGTGTCTACTTTCATTTTAATTTTATTTGCATAATTAAATGCTCCCTTTTATGGATCATTCAGGGCCTAACAGCCTGACCTTGCTTTCCCACATTTACATTGACGTCTCAGTTACTTGTGAACAGTTCTAGAAGAATTCACATTATATAATTAGGTTAACAAAAGGGCATTAAAGCAATCAGTATTGAAATTTACACAAACCAACATATTTCTTCAGCCAAAGTATTTTTTTTTTTTAATGCTAGTATGTTTGCTTGTTTGTTATATACACACCAAAAAACACACTCTTTGTCCTAAAACTCCTTCTCTTCTAGAGTCATTCCTAAGGTGAGTTTTTTGGGGTTTTTTTATTTATTTTTTGGGGGGTGGGAGGTGTCTTTGTTTAGTTGATGGGTTTTTTGTGTTGTTGGGTTTTGTTTTGGTTTTTTTTTTTTGGAAGACAGAGAAAATCCAATACAAATAATCTTTTAGGGCTGAAAGAAGTGTCTTATTTCACCGCTTTAGGAAAACACTGATTTTTTCATGAGCAAGATAATTTCCGGTGTATTCTCTTCTACTTCCTCCAGTAAACTCTGTTCTCATCTGTATGGGTATGCATATCGGGGGCTTTACAATTTATACATATCTTCAGGTAGAGTTGGAACTATAAAATACGCTATCCTTCTAAAGTGAACAGAAGTATTCTGAAGGTTTGTCCTTCAACTCTTGAGAAAAAAAGAGATTAGCATGGCAGCTGAACAGCATACCTTACTGTGTAGTTTACTACCAGCCTACCTTGCTCCCTGTACTCCTCAGTAGCTTGCTTAGCAAACTATAAACTGCCCAAAATCTTGCTGTCTCAGTACTGTACACCTCCTGCCTCATCTGACTCCTGATCTTGGTCATCTTGTTGACTTTGTTATTTACAGACTCAAGATTTCCACTCCCATAAGAAGCTGTGTGGTTTAAACTGTTTTGTCCCCTTTCAGGATACTTTATTTTTCTTTCAAAAACCTCTTTTTTCACTGAGCTGAAATTCTGCTTGAAGGTCAACTCTGGGTTAAAAAATAATAATAATAAAAAAAAGAATAACATTTAAACAATGCATTTGCACTTTTTGCATGTCCTTAAGCTAGAAGCTTTTAGGAAAAAAAAAATTACCTTCTTTTTAAGAACAACAAAAAAAGTATAATTGGACTAATGGGATAAAAAGAGACAAAAGATTCAAGAGTCAGTCTGGCAGCCACTAGGTCAGCACAGTGACAGCTGTTACCCTCGTAAAGGCTCCATAGACAAACTATGAAAGTTTGTTCTCTGTCTCTGCTACCATGTATTGCAAGAGAAGAATTACAACTGAAAGTGAAAATGTCAGCACTGTATTTGCTTCACCGTTACAGACAAATAACAGGTGCTATATTGACTATAAGTTCATAGAGACAGAAGATTACTTCTGTTTGTTTGCTAGATGCTGACTTCCACTATAAACACCACACAAGATTCTGTCTTGTCTAGGTGCTTTTTTTCAGAACCTTCATAGTATGAGTGATTTTTTATTATTATTATTTTCTTTGCACCAGAGTATACAACATCTTCAGTCACCTCTTGAACTGTACACAAACTTTGCAACTAAGAAGCTCTCAGACTACTCCTTCACTTCTGCTCTGTTTAGCCTAGAAAAAGACAACATTAAAAAAAAAAAAACCCAAACAGATAAATATATGGTGAGAGACAGATGTAGAAGGGATGATAGCAAAGCAGTGTGTAGAAAGGCTTTCAAGTCTTCAGCTAGATCCTCAAACCAGTATGAAATAGCTTAGGTTTGGTAACCCGGAGAATTTTTTGAAAGGCTTTTCTATTTTTCATTAGAATCTTGAGTTTGGATTTTCATTTTGCTTCTGCACAAGAGTATGAAAAACAAACACATATACAAAAATGTTGCCTGTTTTGAGTCTTGTTTATTGTAGTCAAGCAATAGCCTTTGGCCATCTGGTTAAATGCTTTAACGTATATAAAGAATAAGGTACTGCTTTCTATTCTGTCATTAAGGCTGAGGGGAATGTATGCCAGCACGGGTTTGTGACAAGACTATAAAAGAGTAAAGCTGCTGAACTGTTTAAAGTTTTCCATGTTTTGAGTGACTTTGGAAAAGTCCTTCAATTTCCATAATTAAAAATATGTAGGTCACACACTATCCTTTCAAACTGAGTTTCTCAATGAAACTGTAGCTTTCTTGGGATCTGGAGAGATTTAGAAAACAATAACCACTAAATGAAATCTTCCTAAGAAACTGACTGAAAAGCATTATTTAAACCAGACAGATTTAAATTCAGAAAAAAACCCCTACTAAACAAACAAAAAAAGAACAGTATATAAGTGTCTAATCACATATATTAAGCATGCCTGTTTCTTTCAACTTAAGATTTTTAACCATCCAGATATTTAAACCAGGCCACTATGTACGGATTTCTCACCATTTAAAAACAAAGCAAAACAAAAAACTAATCCCCAGAACAAAGAGTAGTTGCACAGTTAAGGCACTTTTATGGAGATATTCAGATTTTGATAATAGGATTAAATTCATGTTGAGGGAACTCCACCTCTGGACTTTAAAGTAACTGGAATTTTGTTGATACAGCTAATGTATGAACTGAATAATGAAAATTTAAAAAAAAAAAAAAAAAAATTAACAAAGATGAAATAAAAGCCTCTCCAAACTCCTGATGACCCTCTGCACAGTGGAGGTTTATAGTGCAAGCAGTTACTAAGCCTGAGCATTGCTGAACTAAAAAATTAAACTAAAAAATATCAATATAGACAAAAAAAGAAAGGCTTTGATGGCTAGATGGACAATTGGATGCTTTATTAAGCATTTTCCAGTGTGTCCAAAAGAATATGATAGCTTTTAACTTCCCATAAACTAAGTAAATGTTAAAATTATGGTGATTGTATAAGCTAATTGTGCTGGTTTCCAACTTGACATTTATCTGAGACTGTAGTTAAGAATAACGAGTTTAAGAGTATTGTTGATTTCATTAGGCATTACAGGGATGCTCTTGTCTGCCATCACTTTTAAGGTTGTTCCGTTGTTAATATCCACTCATAAACATGTAATGGTGGTTGTCAAACTGAAAAGCAGAAACCATGATTTTTAAATTGGGTGGAAAAAAACCCCCACAATAAACTAACCCCTAAACAATTGTGCTTTTCCAGCCTAAGGTGTATCTATCTGTAATGACTGTTACAAGCTTTAGTAGCGGGGCTCTGTGGGGCGGCCTCTGTGAGGAGAGGTCAGGGCTGACCTGTGCTGGACACAGCCGGTTCCTGCAGGCTTCTCCTGGTTTTGCTAGGGTAGAGTTAATTTTCTTCTTAGTAGTTAGAAGAGCTGTGTTTTGGTTTCAGTGTAAGACTTGTTATGAGAAGAACATTGATAAAAGTACTAAGGTTATGAGTTGCTGCTGGAGCTCAAGGCCACGGTGTTTGGCTGGTTCACAGCTGCATTAGGACTGGGAGGGAGAAGTGTAGTGAGCAGCAAAACCCCAAACTGGCATTTGGATGTGCCAATGAAATATTCCAGATCATATCCTGTCACGTTTAGTACATTAACCAGGGATGACTAGAAGACAGGAGGATTCTCTTGGGGATCGCTCAGGCTCTCTCTTCTGGGGTTTCGGTTTTGGAACTGTCTCTGCTCCAGGATCACTGGCTGGCACAGGCTGGGCATCGGTCGGCGGGTAGTGAGAAATTGAACTATGTATCACTCCTTTGTATATTCTGTTATTACTGTTGTTACCATTATAATTTTATTTTAATTTGTAAATAGTTTTTATTTCAACCCATGAGTCTCCTCCCCCTTTTCCTTCCAATTCTCTCCCCTACTCCCTGTGCAAGGGGTGGGGGGTGGGGAGGGTGAGAGAGCAGGCTATGTTTGGCTGCAAGGTGTGAGCCAAAAGGGTGAATCCACCAAAAGCACCACACGGTTCCACTGGGCCCAGCACAGGGCACGGCTCAGCCCCTTGGCCTGGATGCTGGTGCCTCAGAGAACTGGGATTTAAAAAAGGCAGAAAATGCCAGACAGACATAAGAGAAGAGGGGACAAAGGATTAAGAAACAGCCTTGCAGACACCAAGGTCAGTGAAGAAGGAGGTGGAGGAGCTGGTCCTGGTGCCGGAGCAGAGAGTCCTCTGCAGCCTGTGGAGGACCTCACATTGGAGCAGGTGGGAATTTCCTGAAGGAACTCCACCCCATGTTGAGGACTCCATACAGGAGCAGTTTTATCCTGAAGGACTGCAGGCCATGGGAAGGGCCCATGCTGGATCAGAGGAAAAGTGTGAGGAGGAAGGAGCGGTGGAGAGGAGCTCTTATGGACTGACCGCAGCCCTCATTCCTCATCCCCTTGTGCTCCTTGGGGTGGTGGGAAAGTGAAGGAGTCAGGAATGAAGGTATGAAGCCAAGCCTGGGAAGAAGGATTGGTGTGGGAGGAAAGCATTCTAGTTTTCATCTTTATCACTATCCAATTCTGTTTTAATTAGCAGTACATTAAATTAATTTTCCTCAAGTCAAGCCTTTTTTGTCCATAACAGTGATTGGTAAGTGATCTCCGTGTCTTAATCTTGACTCACAAGCTTTTCCATCTTATTTTCTTCCCCTGTCCTGTTGGGAAGGGGGAGTGAGAGAGTGGCTGGGTGGGATTGACCTCATCACTCTCTTCAACTACCTGAATGGAGGTCATAGCCAGGTGGGGTTTGGTCTCTTCTCCCAGGCAACCAACAATAGGACAAGGGGGCATGGGCTCAAGCTCTACCAGGGGAGGTTTAGGTTAGATGTCAGGAAGAAATTCTTTACAGAAAGGGTAATCAGGCACTGGAACGGCCTACCCAGAGAGGTGGTGGATTCACCATCCCTGGAGGTTTTTAAAAAGAGATTGGACGTGGCCCTTAGTGCCATGATATAGTAATTGGAGTTGGATCAGGGGTTGGACTTGATGATCTTGGAGGTCTTTTCCAACCCAATCTATTCTATGATTCTATGATTCTATGATTTTGTCCCTTAGCTAAGGTTAATCCACGACACTATCCAGAGACAGATATAAAGGGGTTTGGTTAAGCTTTTTATTTATTTAATTTCTGACATTGTTTCTGATGTTACTCAGTGTCTTTTCACTGAATTCACAAGTCTGCTCTTCCAGAGCAAAAGGATACACCTCTAGTCAGGACACAGAGGGAGCAAAGGCACTGGTATGGTTATTAAAATAAAGAAATAAATAAAGCTACCTTTAGATTTCACTTCAGAATGGGTTTTACTGTTTTGCCTTTGGTTTATCTTTTTTTTTTTTTGAGGATTAAGAACATAAACTGAAATTGTCTGTGACAGAAAATATATCTTGGTCAAAGAATAGAGACTGAGCAAATTTTATCTTTCTAAAAGGCAGAGGTTTTTCCATTACGGCTGAAGAAGTGGGAATACCTATTGCAAGTCAATGAGTTATCCTACTGTAGAAAAAAATGCAGTTAATATATTTGGGTGCATTAAAAATATTTTTTTAATACTACCCTTGAATTCTGTTAAACATTTTTCTTTCACTAGAATTCCACAGAAAAGATAATGGCTTTTCTTTTTTTTTTTTTTCAAATCTACTAAAATCAATTTACTTCTACATTTGTAGCCTTCCTTTTTCACTTAAGATGTATAAGTGTTGAGACAAGTTATTTCTCCTTGCTATCGAATAATTTTCCAGTTTGTCCACTTTATCACCTTTGTTTTTGCAGAGACTCTAATTATGTATAGTCTTAGATGTTCTTCTGATCAGTGTTAAGGAAGCTGTTGCACAAACATCTTCCTAATACCTGCAGTCTAAGAAGGATGTGTGTTCACAGCCCTAAAGGCACTTTTAAAATGATCTATGGTAAGTATATATATATATTTTTAAAAAGTCTCTTTCAATATATGCATACAACTACTCTGTGATTCTAGCCATCTATGTAATCTTGCTCTGGACCTTCTTAACATAGGTTTGTATATGTGTGTGAGAGTATGTGTTTGTATATCTGTCTCCATATGTCTGTATAAGATTTGATCTTCTTGAAGGAATTATTTTTTTTCATGTTAGGAGAAATTAAATTCCAGAAGAGCTCCATGTTATGGAGAAGTTTATGAGGAAATGTCGAAGTCCTAGGTATTCTTCTTTAGCATGAAGTGATCGGCTATCTTGCAGTGTGTTTAATACGCAGTCATGTATTCATTATTAAGCACTGCATGGAGTGTCATCACTGCAAACCAAGTACATTATTTCAGTCTGGGCAAAATTAATGAATTTTATGGTTTTGGTAAAACAAAGATGAATAAAATTAAGCTGGAGATAAGCAACAATCCTTGCCCCTCCCTGAGAGGAAAAGTGAAAATTTAACTCCCTATTTCCATTTAATAGTACTGAAGAGCCACTCTATTTAGATATGTATCTGGCCATATTTCTACCTCCTTATGGCAAGAAGTAAAAGCATCTTCTGTTCATCAAAAGCAAAAAATTTAGAGGTGGATAACTAATTTCTTGTTTTTTTGCTGATTTTGCACAAAACAAAACCTGGCACAGCTGCTCTTTGGAAGATAAAAAGGGATTCAAATTGCTGTAGCAGACTTGTGAGTGGAAATGTGTTTTCAGATGTTCAGCAAAACGAATCGCACGGGGAAAGGGCAGGTTTTATTTCCTGTGGATTGTTTGCCTACAGAAACATTTTCTCTTTTTCTTATTCTTAACTGATTAGCTCTTCCTCATAGGTAGAGGGATTTTGCTACTGTAGAATGCATGGAGTGAAAGAATAAATAAGTAGTTTAAGAAGCATACTCTGTAATCACCAGAACATGTACAGTGAGATCTTTGCTACGGTAACAATTAGGAGTGGTTAGCTCACAGGTGTTCTGATAGTGGTCTTGTTTTTGTACCTATGATTTACTTTCATTATCTAGGCACTCATAAAACATCTGTCACCTTACACAAACAGGTCATGAAGCCTTCTTTGAAGTAAACTTGAATGTGCGATAAGACTAGTGTTTAATTATTGGCTATAGAATGAAATATTTCATAGTTAAGCTGCTATGACATTAGAAAAATATTGTATTGAAGTGATATACAAGTCAATACAAGCAGAGATAAGAAGAGAACTAAGATGGAAAAATAGATTTTATTTAAAGGAGCTGTGGAGGATTTCTCTGCATGGAATCTAAATGTGCTATTTGAAAGATTGAATTTTCTTCAAAATTGCTGCCCTATTCTGAAATGAATGTGAGGGTAAGCTGAGTTTCTCCTCAGATTCTCAAAATCGCTCATCATCTAGATTTTATGGTGTCAGCATGATGGGAACTATTTTAGGCATTTCTTCTCACTGCTTGATTTACTAGGAGGCATGTCATGAGATTCACCTAGCCTACAAATCGGATCTGAAGAGGCGGAGGAGGACAGTGACATGACTTCTAGCAGTCAGTCATTCATTATATAGAAATATCCTTCAAAAGATTTGTGCCTGCCTCGGGTGAAATAGATGTCAAATTTGCCTGAAGGATATGGATCAAAGACTACTGCCAACTCATACTATACACATAAAACCAGCCTACAGCTGAATTGCCCTTTTTCTACTGAAGCAAAGTTTCTCCTTGCATGGGTGTTGCATAAAATACATATTTTAATCAGTTTAAAATTTATTTTAATTATTTGTGCTGACCTCACAATTTCCTCTGTGGAAAAAGAAATATAAGATAATTGGTAGTGTTGGACTAATTCTTGCTGTCGCAGACCTGTGGGATGATAATGAGGTTTAATCAGTCTTCAGGTTTATTTTGGGTTTTTTTTAAACTGGTCAGAGAATTATTTGGTAATAACTTGTACTTTTCAACTGTTGTTTCACTACTGATTCTGTCTGTTAGGAAAAAGACCCTGTGGTCAGATTCTGCCTCCTGCGAAGTTGGTCATATTTTCTTACTACCGTTAACTAACTTCCTTCAGTTCTGCTATGCACATTCAAGGCTCCTTGGACGTGGGAGCAAAGGGAAGTTTATTCCCTCACAGTGCCAGAAATTAGACTCCAGCTTTGGCTGTTAGTGTCAGAATTCTTTTTAAAAAATTTGGTTTACTAAGGAGTGAAAGCATCTGGGTGAACTCATAGCGTTTATCTGTTGCTGAAAAGCAGGCTTCTCTTCAGCCTCGACAGGTTTACTGTGCAGGAGAGGTCTAAAGCATGCTAGCTTTATCAAAAATATATCTGTTAAATGGTTTGCAGCTCTATTTCTTGAGTAACTCAAGTACCTTGCAAAATACCAGTCTCCTAGAGCATGTACGATTTTGTCCATGTACTTCCTTTACTTGCCAGCAGAGGAAGATTCTACTCCAAACCTGCCTTGTAATGTGACATTTTAAGAAAAAATCAGTTAATAGTAACCAAAGGTCCTGGGTCAGACACAGGAACCTCAATTTCTCTCTCCCTTTAGATGCTAAAAAATCCCAGACGTATCTGTGGTTGCACTGCAAAGAGTTCAAGAGGAATATTGCATCTTCCCATGCCACATTTCCCATTTTATACTGATTTATAATGGCCTTTCTGGTAGAGAGTCCATGAGGCATGACTCTTTCCTCTTGCTGAGGCCATCATTGCACCCATGGGTCGATGCATTTGCTCCCTTCTCTCTGAAGGGAAGGAACTTGTGACTGTAGTTCTAACTATAGATGAGATCTCATCTATATTTCAATACTAATGCCCAAAATGCATTTTTCCCCACCCACACTTTTTCCTAGTTGAGCCATGGCAGATATTTCTCTATGTCAGAGTAAGAGGGACTGCCTAAGACCAAACTGAAGTTCAAAATTGTTAAACGAAGTTACAAAACCTCTGATACACAAATGTTTTTGTTTCTGTCTACTTTCTAATGCAAGTAACTCATTGTTCAGTAATATTGGGTATATTACCTTTTGAAACAGTATAAATTATTCAAAGGGTTGAAGTGCTTTTTGCCAAGTTGTTTACTGTACAACACTAACTTTTTTCTTTTCTCACCCCTGCCGCTAGAAAAACCAGGAAAGGTAAAACTCAGAAACTTCATGCAAAGCTTTGTAATTCTTTTGTTTTATCATTCCAAGTTTTGCTTTTCCTAATATAAACAACATACTTTAAACAGTCCAGAAGATAATACCTCATTCTTTTATACACAAGGCCATGAATAGACAAACATCTTAGAAATAAAATGGAGATCATTTTAATGGTAACAAAGATTGGAGCACGCAGGACTGTTTTGAGTACTTAGTGAAAGAAACTAACCAATGTGAGAAAAGTATGTCCTAAAGCATTTCTTCTTGAATTTTGAGAAGAATTTTTTCATTTAGGTTCTCATGGCTATTTATTTCAGTCATGCTTATTTTAATTAACTATTGAACATGGAGGAAAAAATCTGATGCTGCTCTTTGCCAGTTCACAGTTCCCTTTTCACTTCTGGCAAGTATGGCATGTATGAGAAACCTAGCTGAGTTTCTTGATTCATCCAGGAGACCCACTTTTAAAATTAAAAATTTTAAGTACGGAAGTTGTTCCATTGTTTTTTGAAATGCTACTCATGTATTAGAACTAGAGCACACTTCTTTGCTACATTAGGTGTATGAAAACACCTTCTAATTTCTAATTTTTCCTTAGAGAAGCTTGAATGTGGAGGCTGAAAGAGGACTTTGTGAAATGAGGCAAGTGTACCATCATGACTGACTAGGTGAGATTGCGGTTTCTTTGCTGCACAAGCAAATGACACAAATCTGCGAAGTATTTCCTCTGTAGCGTTGACCACGAGTTATCCAAGGATTAGATGAACAAAAAGGAAAATCTTGCATGTAGTCTTTCCTGAATTTAATTTTGTGCAGCTTAGCCATGGTTCACTGCCTGACCTTGTGTTTACAGGATTCCATTATATGAAAACACTACCCTTAGGAAAAGGTCTAATAGGATTTAATAGAGATTAATCCAGAGGCCTTATACAAATTACTCTAACAAACCTTAATCTGGAAGAATATTTTTTTCAATGGATATTCTGGAACCAGAAGAATCCTTTGTAAAGCATTGAAGAAAATTGTATGGATATGAGCACTGTAGATGTATGTGCTAATGTAGGAGGGCTTGTAGATGTGACACAGAATAATTAATGTAACGGGGTGAGAACTTTCTCAGCTCTCACCTGAGAAGAGCTGAGTAGAGCTTCCAAAGAAATTTTTATGTACTTAAATAACTGTAATGTATTTAAATAACTGTAAATATTACAGCTCATGATCATGGGGCATAAAGCTGTAGAAACTTAGGTATCTACACCCAATAGTATATAAGGTAATAATGGGAGTTTTCTAGGAAAATTAAATGTGTTTAAATAAATATTAGAATAAATATGAACTTCAAATAAACTGCAATTTTATAAACTAAACAATTATTATTACTGCTTGAATTTTTTTTTTTTTTGGTTGGTAGGGTACCATGAAAAGTAGAAAGGGGCTGAAGAAGGGGATCTGTTAGTACTCTGCAGCCTTTACCACAACATACTCACTTATGTTACGTGCATATGTATCTTATCCTATCCTTAGCTATGTATTTCAATTTCAGTCAAATGTCAAAAATTAAAAAAGAAAGATGTGTTAAACTTTTTATAAATGTTTTTGGTAATTAACACATTCCTGTGATACAAAGTACATCTACATGTTGCAAAGTAGTTCTAAGTTGCATAAATTAACAGTGTTGCCGAAATATGTGAAAAATGGGATATCATAACAAAGATTAATTAATTGATGGATTCAGATAGCTTTGATTCTTTTTTTTTATTATAGCTAACCGTACTTTGACCCCCAGTTTTACATTCCAATTAGTAGCTATGAAGAGGATCTAGAATAATTTTAATGATAGCTGTCCTATATTCCAAAGAAACTTAAAGTGCAAAAAGCAAAGCTGCTGTTAGATAACTGACAGTAGGCAAATGTTTTCACAGGGCAGCATATTGGTGATGCTATTAGAGGACTGGATAGCAGAAAGCCATCCCAAAGACAAAACAAGTGCTTTTGACATCATCTGCAGAGTATCACAGCTATGTATTGGGGTGAGGGGGGAGAAACCACTGTGGGTTTCTGGCAGGGAGTGAGAGGGATGACACTGAGGTCTAGCATGCTCCCTGATGCTGGGATAGAGTAAGAGTAGCATGTTTCTTTGCTGTTCTTTGGATGAGATGTTCTTTAATCACAAGCATTCCCCTGAGGTTTCTGGGACAGGGCTTGTGAGCAAACTGTCCAGTTGTTGTCTTTCATTGCTTCCTAAGTCTGACCCTGCCTATATCCATGGCTGCCACTTCACCCTCTTCCACAAGAATATTTTGCCCTAATCTCAGAATTTCATCCCGAAAAGGTGAGATTTGCAGAATGGCACTAAAAAGATACAATCTCATGTTGAGATCCAGAGGTAATGGGAACTAGATTTGTTTCTTTTCCAGCTGATGCATGTTTAGTGCAAATCCTGTTTGTTTACAGAGATGATTTTTTTTTTTCCTTTCAGCACATTAGTGGGTGATACTATATCGAAGTAAGATATAGTAAATGGGACAATGAAGTTAAAAGCATGCAAATACTAAATATTCCATGTGACAGATAAAATGGCTGGCAAAATCATTATTTACATAGAGTTTAGCTAGATTTTTTTTTTAATAGACAATCTTGGGTGCACCTTTTTTTTTTTTTTAATTAATTGTTCCAGTTATTAGCAATGCTTTACTCACAAACTGTTCAGTTCTGCATGAACTATCCAGCCCAGTTTCTGAAGAGCTAGGATTTGGAGAAGTGGAGTGCACTTTTCATTCAAATTAAGATGCCAGCTAAAAAAAAACAATGAAAAACTGCAACAAAGTATATTCATAAAACTCTTCTTAAACTGACAGTTCTAGCATAATTTTATTTATTATTTTATTTCAGTATATAAAAGATACAAAGACTCCTATGTGTAGGTGTTAGCAGCTTTCATCAAATATCCTTTTCATTCTGTGTTAAGACAGATGGGTCAGTTTTGACCTTTTCACAGTTCTTGTTAGGATCTATTGTTCTGCCAACTTTGGCATCACTGGTGCCCAGTTTATTATCAGAAGTCAAAAGGGACAACAGAATGTTTCTAGCTCTGTTTTGTTTATAAAATTTTCAAGCCTGCAACTTTACACTTTTTCACAACATGCTGATTTTTAAAACTGATCAGAATGTGTTTTGCTGCTTTTTTCCACTTGGATGACAAAGGTAAGTTTTCTTTGTTTGGTATAATATAA
>NW_010294166.1:0-890 GCF_000700745.2 Antrostomus carolinensis
GGGGCTCAGCAGCCTGTGGTGACTGTCACCGGGATGTCACCGTGATGGTGACAGGGAGGGGGGTGACACTCCATGGAGCTCAACGTCCATTGGTGACTGTCACCATGATGTCCCCATGATGGTGGCAGGGAGGTAGTGACACTCCCATGGGGCTCAGCACCCCGGGGTGACTGTCACTGTGACATCTCAGTGATGGTGACTGTCACCATGATGTCCCCACGATGGTGACAGGGACATGGTGACACTCCATGGGGCTCAACATCCATTGGTGACTGTCACTGCAATGTCCCCACGATGGTGACAGGGATGTGGTGACACTCCCATGGGGCTCAGTATCTGTTGGTGACTGTCACCGTGATGTCCCCATGATGGTGACAGGGAGGGGGTGACACTCCCATGGGGCTCAGTATCCATTGGTGACTGTCACTGGGCTGTCCCCATGATGGCAACTGTCACCATGATGTCCCCACGATGGTGACAGGGACATGGTGACGCTCCCATGGGGCTCAGCACCCCATGGTGACCATCACCATGGTGTCCCCATGATGGTGACATGGTGACATCGATGGTGATGCAGACTCAGCACCCTGTGGTGACTGTCACCGTGATGTCCCCATGATGGTGACAGGGAGGGGGTGACACTGCCATGGGGCTCAGCAGCATGTGGTGACTGTCACTGTGACACCTTGGTGTTGGTGACTGTCACCGTGGTGTCCCCATGATGGTGACAGGGGTGAGGTGACACTCCATGGGGCTCAGCACCCCATGGTGACCATCCCCGCGATGTCACCAGCGGCACACGTCACCCTGTCACCACATCCCGGTGCCACCGCGCTGCGGGCCGCCCTCACCCCTGGTTGTGTGAAGCCCCCACCCCACAGCCGTGGGCG
>NW_010294167.1:0-6963 GCF_000700745.2 Antrostomus carolinensis
AGCTCTGGCCCAGCTCACACCAGGACAGTAAAAAATGAAGTTTTTTGGGGGTTTTTTGCTCTGTGCTCCGTTACAGTTTTATCTGATTCCGGGTGCGTTCAGGCCAAGAGGAGCTTGTGGTTTGTGTTTTCCAGCTTGGCCACACAATTTGCAGCCGCATTGAAGGGTCCTTGACTGTCTCTCAGGGATTTAATGCCAGAAAGTGTCAGCTTTTGTCTGGCAGTGACGCTGGGGCAAGTACTTAGCCTCGCTTGACATTCCTGCAGTTCAGGCTGGCTTTTGAGAATTAAATACCCGCGGTGAGTTACAAAACAAAGAAAAAATTACCCCCAAAAAAATATTTAAAAATTAAAAAATAAAAATCCTGTGTGGTTGAGATAACCTCCTTGTGACGGACTCACCTCAAAACCTGCTGCAATTAGAGCAGTTTCAGGGGTGCCGAGCTGCCTCCCGGAGTGTTGCTGGGTTTATTTCCTCGGCCGTGGCCGGGTGTCCAGGCACAGTTGCTCCTTTAAAGCCACTTTGGGAGGGTGGGAGTGTGTGGGGCTGTGTGTTCTCTCCCGTGCAGTGGGTGCTGGAGCCCATGGCATGGTGTGGTGCTCAGCCATACCCCCAGGATGGATCCTGCCTTTTCTTTTTTGAAGTGATTCTGTGATTCCCTGTGTTGATGTTGCCTTTCCTCTGCTCTGCACCCTTTGTTCTTTTCCCAGCCATTCAAAGAGCTGCTGCAGGCAGATAAAATAAAAGAGGAGCTGACACAACCCTTCCCTGGCAGGTTCTGAGCCGACACATCCTCCCTTGGGTGCACAGACTGATTTTGCCCATCAGCCTTGCAGTCACCTCAGCTTTTTTAGATGTTTTGGAGTGGACCAGGGCTCGCTGCCCTCTCACCAGCAGCTCAGCTAACATCACCATTGCTTGGTTGCCCTTTGGAGATCTCCAGGCTGAGGATGCCCTATCGGAGCATCCTTGGTGGTTGGTCACAGCTGGGTGCCCCTCACATGAACTGGGTGCTGGGGCAGCCCAGTGATGGTCCAGGGGACACTGTGTGTCCTGCTGTAACATCTCCAGACTGTTGTCATCTGGGGTGCAGCTGGTCTATGTGTCTCCATTTCAAGATCTCCCCATGGCTGCTGTGGTATTGGTGGGTAGTTGGCTGGACATGAGTCAGCAGAGAAGCCCAGGTGGCCAAGAAGGCCAAGGGCATCCTGGCCTGGATCAGCACCAGTGTGGCCAGCAGGACCAGGGAAGTTCTCTTCCCCCTGCACTGGGAATCACTGGTGAGGCTGCAGCTGGAGTGCTGGGTTCAGTGTTGGGCCCCTGAGTCCAAGAAGGACATGGAGGTGCTGGAGCGTGTCCAGAGAAGGGAACGGAGCTGGGGAAGGGTCTGGAGCACAAGTGTGCTGAGTTCCCTTGTGGCTGAGGGAACTGGGGGTGTTGAGCCTGGAGAAAAGGAGGCTGAGGGGAGACCTTGTGGCTCTGTGCAAGTCCCTTGGAGGAGGGTGGAGAGAGGTGGGGGTGGGTCTGTTCAACCAAGGCCCAAGGGACAGGACAAGAGGAAATGGCCTCCAGTTGTGCCCAGGGCTGTCCCTGCTCCCTGTAAACCCCCCCAGGCTGTCTGGCCGGAGCGGTCACTGGCATCAGTGCAGAGCTGTGGGTGACTGCCACACCCCGGGGACACCAATGCCACTGCTTGGTACCCAGAGGAACCTCTTCCATCATCAGACTGATGGAAACAGGCATATCTTTTTTAAAAAAAAATCACATTTTGAGGGAGAACTGATGGGGAAAGAACCTGTGGAAAGAGAAGGTGAGTGGAGCCCCAGAGATTCAGATGTCAGCAGTGGCTGGGCTTGGTGTGAGCCAGACCCACAGCCGGGACCCCCACCAGCACCATGCCGAGGTGCCACACTCCCTGGGTGCTGGGACAGCTTCAGAAGGGACTGTCATCCAAACGTGTGCCCAGCCCCAACTAATTAACCTTTTTAATATAACCCTGTCCTCACGTGGCTATCCATTACAGCCAATTAAGAAGAGCTGGGGCTAGCTATAATTACTGCCAGGCCATAAACAAGCAACAGTCCCTCCCCTGATGGGGACAGGGACAAGGGGTGGCTGGTGGGGACAGGAGGGGGTTACAGCCCTGGCTTTCCCACCGTGGAAGGTTCAAAAGCAGTTGGCTCTGGGGAATAACAATCGCTTATTGTCTTTGCTGGGTTTGCCCAGATTTATGGTGTCGTCCTGGCCCGACGGCTCGAGCAAACAGCTGCTGGGGAGAGGTTTGCAGAGCCCTGGGAGGGAGCAGAAACCCTGTCCTTGACCCGTTGGGGACTGAGATGGGACCAGGGGACCCTGGCAGGGTGATGCCATCTCCATGCTGGATGCTCAGCACCCATCTGAGCAAAGCACCCACCGGCTCCCTGTGTCTTCTCCTCCTCTTGTTATTGATGATAAAACCCCATGGTGGGAACAGCCTCTTCCCAACGAGTTCTTCCCAGTGTCCCCACTGTTGCCTGCGGGTTTTCTCCCAGTATGAAAGGGTGACACACACACACACATCCAGAGCAATTCCCATTTGTCTCCATTACCTGGCAGAAAGGCACAATGATCCTTGAAAAGGGCCCCTTGTTGGGCTGCACGGCTGCTCCTTCCCACTTTTCCTGCGCCTAATGAAGACAAATGAACATTATCTTAACCTGTTCCAGCAATTCCCAGTTCCAACCAGCACTGGGAGGACAGGCAGTAACCCTTTGCTTGCTGCTCTGCCTGTAATGCTGTGTCAGAAGCAAATTGGATGTCCCTGTGAGGGTTCTTGGAGAAGTCCTGGCTCGCTGCTCTTTCCACCACGAACAAGGTTTTGCTTTTCTGCTGATGAGCTGATTTCTCTCATTCTTCAGCTCACTTCAAGTCCCTTTGCTGCACAGAAAAGCTATTTGGTCCTTGCCAGGAAGACAAGAGTCAAAGACCATTCCACAGAACATCAGAAGAGATGGGAAAAGTGCCACAAAACATTTAAAAACCAATGGATTGAAATGAAAATTCAATGCGAGGAGAGAAAAACTGAGAAGACCTTTCAGAGCAGAACATCTCGACGATGTATTCCTGGTCTAGAGAAAGAGGATGCCCAAAGGTTGGAGGTGGTCAATAGCTGTTGGTCAGGTGGTTGGGAGGAAGCCAAGGGTTGGGATCAGTGGTTGATGATGAAAGACTTCCCGACCTCGCAGTAACTCACCCGAACGTTAAGCGGTTACTAAACCCGGGGCGTGTGGAAATCGGCAGGTCTGGTTAAGCTGCAGCCAAGGAGCTTTTAAAAACAGTTGGCCAAGGGGAACGGTTGGGTCATTAATGTTGATTTTTCAATAAGTCTTTGAACACCGGGGTGGTTCCAAAGGGTTGAGAGAAAGCTAATGTTGTGCTGGGATTTTCAAAGGGCAAAGAAGATGACCCAGGTAATTACAGGCTTGTCAGGCTGACATCGATCCCGGGAAAAATAATGGACCAGCTGATACAGGACTCAATTAATAGAGAGGCAGAGGAGGACGGTGCAATTAATGCCAATCAGCGGGGATTTATGGGAAGCAAGCAGCCCTCGTCAAGCTCTTGTGATATCTCCTTGACAAGATTGGGGAATCATCAGAAATGTTGAAGCGATGGGTTTGGTACCATCCCCAAGAACTCATGTGGTGGGAACCCCAATAGTGTGGAGGCATTTGGGGTGATCGAGGATGCTGGGGACCACTGGATATGCCCACCAGTGACCTGGAGGAAGAACAGATGCTGTTCCCTGGAGGGTTATAAGGAGGATGAAGGGGTGGGAGCTCGCTGAGTGGACCACGTGTGTTTTAAGCCAGCCAAAAGCAAAGCCCCTCACGTAGGAATGGGGACCAGTGGGTGGAGGAGGGACCAGTGTGGGTCAAATCACATGGCCTCAAGTTGTGGCCAGGGCAGTTGAGATGGGATGTGAGGAAGAATTTCTTTGCTGCAAGGGTTCTGAGGCATTGGAAGGGGTTGCCCAGGGCAGTGGTGGAGTCCCCATCCCTGGAGGGATTGAAGAGTCGTGTAGACACAGTGCTGAGGGACATGGGTTAGTCATAGGGGACTTGTCAGTGTTGGGTTCATGGTTGGACTTGATGAGTTTAAAGGTCTTCTCCAATCCAGGCCATTCTGGGATTCTGTAAAACCACCCTACAGCAGGTTGGTCTAGGAGCATCTCAAACTTGTTGCCTGAGGTAGGAGGAACCATGGTATTTTCTGGTTATTTGAGTCTTCTTTCAACCTTTTAAAAGCTCAGCCAATTTTAAATGAACAAAGACTGAAAAAAGCACCGTTTGTAAATGAAAAGCAGAATTATTGCAGTTTGGCAAGGTCAGAAACAAAACATTTTAGTGTCTTCAAAAGGAAAATCCCTCCTCAGGATTTTATTTTCAGGTAAAAGCTCTCAGCAGATTTGGTTGAGAATCCCTGGGCTTGTTGATGGTCTCCCCATCCTGGACCTGGGAATGCGGCCAGGCTGCTCCTGGTTGCAGGTGGGGATCTGGGAAATGTGGATTTGGGGGGATCTTTGGGGCTGGGGACAGGCAGGGGATGGATCCCTCTTGGAAGGAATCTTGCAGGAAGGACAGAGCCACTCTGCCAGTCCTCAAAACACATGTCCCCCACCCCAAACGGATCTGTTTGTGGGGACATGGTGGCAGATGGGATCCTGCACAACCATAGATGTCCCTGTCCCTGCTGCCCATCATCAGCCATGGAGACGCTGCTGTGCCCAGCTCCCAACACCCACATCTTGGGGAATCTTTTATTTAAAGTATGAAGCAGGTTATAAAAACGTCACCGATGATTTGCTCGTGTTTTCTAAGCTGCTGTTTAAAATTTATAGCCGGGACAAAATGCAAAAGGGAGAAGGGGAAAAAAAAAAGGAAAAAAAAAAAAAGCAATCCTGCAGGTTTAAAGCTGAACCTCTCCATAAATTAAAGAGATTTGCTTTTGAGGGTGGTCCGCTGAGCTGCGTGCCAAAATTGTGTGTGTGTGTGTGTGTGTGTTCAAAGAATGAGGATCAAGGGGTTAAGTGTTAGGAAAGGGGAGGGGAAAAGGAACTGGTTTAAGCAAGCGGGGCCCAGAGCAGGCAAAGGTCCCTGCATCTGCCAGGGTGTCTGTCTGGGCCAGGGAGCTGCTCTGGGTTGGGAGGGATGGGGGTTTAATCCCCCGCTGCTGCCCTCCCATTAACATGCAAAGCTCTGGTCTGGCTTTGAGGAATTTTCAAGCTGCTTTTGAGGATTATGGGGATGGCAACTGGTGGGGGCTGAAGTATAGAGCTGCAGCGGGACACACGGCACTGGGGCTGTTCCCACCCTGTCTTCTGCACCGGGATGGGGTCTTGGGGACCCAACAGGCAGCGAAGCAGGAGGGATGGAGACCTTTATGGAGAAAACTGTCCAGGGAAGTGGCAGAATCACCATCCCTGGAGGTGTCCAAGAAACCTGTAGATGTAGATGTCAGTCTGTTCAACCAAGGACCAAGGGACAGGACAAGAGGAAATGGGCTCCAGTTGTGGCCAGGGCAGTTGAGATGGGATGTGAGGAAGAATTTCTTTGCTGAAAGGGTTCTGAGGCATTGGAAGGGGTTGCCCAGGGCAGTGGTGGAGTCCCCATCCCTGGAGGGATTGAAGAGTCGTGTAGACACAGTGCTGAGGGACATGGGTTAGTCATAGGGGACTTGTCAGTGTTGGGTTCATGGTTGGACTCGATGAGCTTCAAGGGCTTTTCCAGTTGAGGCCATGCTGGGATTCTGTAGCACTCAGGGACATGGTTTGGTGGGAATGATGATGATGATGATGATGAGTTGATGGTTGGACTGGGTGATCTTGGAGCTCTCTTTCAACCTTACTAATGGTTCTGTGACTCTGTTTCTGCTGCAGGAAGCACACCAGCTGTAAGAGAGCACAGCTCTCTCTTACCAATGGGGTCAGACCGCTGCTCTCTGGGATGATCCCATGATTCCAGTTTGCTGGAATAACCCCCTCACCTGCAGAGCAGACACCATCCAAGCAGGCTGTTCCCACGAGTGACCGTGACAGGGTCAGGGACAGGGACACTGCAGGACCCCGGGGGTGTGTGGTGGCACAGGTAACACCTCGTGCTGTCCCCAGGAGCTGCACTGTGAGCTCCAGACACACGTGGGACACTAATGAGGCTGATGAGGAGAAATGCTGTGAGTGACTGCACACAGGTCAGAGAGCTTCTGCAGGGAGGTTAATTAACGGCTCATTTATCCTCCACAAGTTCTAACCAAGAGTCTATCGACAGCTCCTGTTCCCTTGGCATTTACCTTCCACAGAGGGATGAGCAGCAGCAGCCCAAGCCATGTGCATTTTGGGGGTGTGGGTGGGTCCCCTTCCAGCACGGATGGTCCCAGGGAAGAACATCCACCAGCAGGACCTTGGAAAAGGGAAAACACTGATTTATTGGAGAAAAAATTCACCTCCCCTGGTGTGGGAACCACGGCTGCACCCAGGAGATCTCCTTTAGCTTTAAACTGGTCCAGCAGTTGTTTTAAACTGGCCCAGCAGATGTTTGATGGCAGCAGGAAGCAGCTGTGCCGTTCTCCAGACGTGTGGAAGGAGTTTAATTACATTTTTGACACGAAGAGCTGGTTTATTATCCCAATTTTTGGTTGTATAACTAGAACACGCGATGGATTGCGGAGGCGTAATCCATTAATACTCACTTGTGAGGATTTGTAGCTTCAGACTGGTGGCCTTACACCTTATTTGTGGATAAATGTATTATCCTCCAGTGCAGCCTGGTTGGGGTGGGGGGGTACAGTTGCTCTCGTGTGTGGTAGTTCTCTGGGCAACCCGGACCAGTGTCTCACTAACCTCACAGGAAAGAATTCCTTCCTATAAATAAAGATTTTCTTCCTAAAAGGAAGGAATTTCTTCCTAAAAATTTATTATTATTATTA
>NW_010294168.1:0-29775 GCF_000700745.2 Antrostomus carolinensis
GGTTAAGTGAAATTCGCCTCCCTGCCCGGCACGAGGGATGGGTTCCCTGGTGAAAATGCCCCGTTTTCAAGTGCCCTGCTCTTCGGGGTGCTTCTCCGCAGCCGAGCCTCGTGTGGGTGGCGGCGCTGTCTGCAGAGGTTGGCAGCTGCAGCTGGAGTCTCCTGGCTGCGTTTCCTCTCCTGCTACAAAGCCTCCCTGCTGAGTGCCACGCTTAACAGGCTGCCGCTGCTCAGTCCTTTATTCGGGGGATTTGGGGACCGCTGTAGGTTAGAGCGGCCTCCGGCTCCCGGAGACGTCTCAGCAGCGCGGTGCTGCGGGGCAGGCGGCAGCTCTGGCCCCGCTCGCTGGCTGCGCTTCCCCCTTCCCCGGTCTGGTGAGCTGCTCATCCATTCACTTGGCTCTGGCAACCACAGTAGGTGCTTCCTAGAACAGCTTTGGAGAAGAAATGTTGTGATTCTTCTCCTTCATACAAATCTTGAAGCAGCAAGGCATAGTTATTCTCTGACTCATGCGCCTCAGTAATGTGTTGCTAAATACCAAATAAATGAGCCTGATTCTGCCTTTGGCAAGTACCAGGAAAAACCCAGAGTAACGCCAGCTGGGCAGAGCACGTCACTCCACCCCCGCTCCAGTGTCATTAGGAGCAGAGTCTGTCTCCATTGTTTATTTCTGTTTAAACGCATATACATTCCTTCCTTGACGTTATATGAATATACTTCATTGCAGGAGTGTCCACTGTCTTTGAATCCTTCTGCTTTTGACTGTTTTTTGCTGCACTTACCCATACATTAACTGAAACTAATCAGCTATGCTGCATTATCTGTCCTCTGATCTGTGGTTTTACCTTAGTTCGGGAAATAGTTTGAAAATCCCCCAACAAACCTCCAGTTCCCAGGATGGGTTTCAACTTGTGTAACCCCACTACATAAAGGACATGCTGAAAATGCAGCTGCTTCTGGGGCAGGTACACAGTGGAAATTGGATTACATCCCAGTGAAGTGAAAGGGGAATTTTTTGAAGAAAATGAAGCAGCACATATAAAACCCCTAGAAATTAACAGTCTTTAAATCCAAGAGAAACAATTGCAGTTACCTTGTCTGACCTAACTTCCCTCATCAATTCTTGACTGAACTAGAACAGAACTTCCTAAACTAATTTATGTTATGAGAGCATATGAATTTCTACCTGCTTTTTTCACAGGTGGTTCATAGCACCCTATTCATCATCAGAATTTAAGGACTTATTTGTTTTGCCTCAGCCTGCTTTGTAGTTTCCTTGACTTGCTTGGAAACCTCAAGGCCCATGAGAAATTTTGAGAGTTCTCAGGTGCCATCAGTTCAGACAATTTGTAAATCCTTACAAATCCTGATATTTGTAAATCTTAGGTTTCAGAACAACAACAGACAGGACCTTTTTTCTACTACATCAACCTGTCTGTTGATCAGGACAGTCTATCCTGGGGGTAGTGAAGGGAGGAGAAAACCACACTGGGCTTCTAAGCAGAGGTCTGAGAAAATCTAAGTTTAAAAGCCAGTAAAATTCTCCTATGACTACTTAGACTTCTCTCTTTTAGCATACTTTGCTGCAATTTGGTATTTCACCTTGCCACCCTACTCTAATCCAAAATTAAGTAAGAGGGTGGTGGTGGTTTTTTGTTTGTGTTTGTTTGTTTGTTTGTTTGTTTTCTTTTACCGTAGTGGAAGATGACCAGTATTGTAATATTGGTAATAGATACCGGAACAAATATGGCATCTAATAGCTCCCCAATTTAGAGATACATTCAGAGGGCTTTGACCTAAAGCTCAATAAAAACTCCACAGGGATTCCCTATACAAACACACAAAACACACACTTCGCTGAGGATCCGGGCGGAAGGGAGCGACAGCACAGGAAATTGTTCTTGGAGAGCCCTTCTGCTGTCAGTCACAGGCTACTGCAAACCAGGGAGGTTAACACACCATCTAATTATTTGATGGGGTTCATATTCTTTCACAAATGTGATGAATAATGCAAGCGTGTCAAATCAAGCTAGAGGAAAATTGTTCCTTCTCCAGCTTATTAACTCCTTTTTGAATAATGTACTTGAAAAAAGTTTGTTCTCTGGCATTTTAGTATGTGGGTGGATGATATTTGTATGTGAGTAATTTTAGCTATTACACATGCTTCTATTTTATATTTGAACTGAATTTATAGAGAAAAAACCCTATCTTTTCCACCTGGTTTTGCCCCCTGCTTAATGCAGGCACGTTCCCTACGATGAGTATTCTGCAGTTCTTGTCTACGCTAGCTTTGAGAGGCTCCAGCAGTGAGGCTTAATCTGAAGACAGGAGCTCATCACTGGCAGGTGTTTCTTGATATTCTGACTTTATTTCCAAATTTTTTTAGTTAATCCTATCACACGTTCATATGTGTCCTTGAGACTGTTCAAAATGTTTTCCCTGTTGTTAAGCCTAGAATATCAGTGCATAGCTTTAATTTTTGTCCACTGCTTTTATTCTTACTAAACCAAACTGCATTTTAATTGTGTTTTATCTTCAGCCCCCTACAGAGACCCATTTTTGCAATTTAGTACAAGTGTATTTTGAGAACCAAGTCCTTTGAAAATTATTAAACAGCAATGAGTGTTCAATCTCAGAGCCTTACAGAAACGTGAACAACTTCTGTACACCCCTTTGAAAGCACACACCGCTCCCAGATTTTCTGCTCCACTCAAGGGAAGCTCCAGGCCTCCAATTCGGATTTTGCAGGAGCTGCGGGGGATCGCTGCCCCCCCGGGACCACGAACAAGACTGGGGTCCAGGGGCCCTCTGCCGGGTGCGGCACAGAAGGCAGCTGCAACTCTGGAGATGCCTTTGCCTGCCACCCTCCCGTGTTCCTTTGGCAGCTGATTGCAAATGTGCTTAATTTGAAATCAAAAAGATATTTTGTTCCGTTGCTCCTGGGAAAACTCGTGTTACAGTTTCAGAGACTTACAAGTAAATTAATCAGCATCTCGAAGTTACAATTAGATTTGTTAGAGCCTTTTTGTTTTTACTCTTCCTTGGTAACAGGAAAGTTCTAAGTGGCTTTTTGTCACTCTTTGCCTCTTATTTACTGCTGCATGTACATTTTCTCACAGCTACAGAGGTCTTATAGTCAAGTAACAGACAGTTCTGAGGTTGTCTGTGACAAATGGATCTGTTTCATTCCTGTATTGTGACTTATTTAGCTTTCTAGTGTTCACAGGTATTAAACTTTTTTTTTTTTTGTGACAGAGAAATGAGCAATTTATCTAAAAATAAATAGCAAAGTACATGAATAATAAGTAAATGAATAATTTACCTGTATTTTGTATTTTGACATATAATACATATATTGTATTTTGACAATAATTTGTCATCTTTCTGTCAGGGAACTCACTGTGCTTTACATTTGTGTCTTATGATTTTATATACAGGCTGGAGCACAGAAAGATGACATGTATTTCCAAAAGTCTCCGTATGAGTCTATGACAGAGACAGAAAAAGGAACTGGGAATTTGCGTTCCCTGACTCATCCTGCAGTTAGAAGTGTGCTACTTAGGAGAATTTTTGAGGATATGAAAAAAAACCAAAATAATTGGGGAACAAAGGGGTTTTTTCAGTCTCTGATTACATGTTGAGCAAAGCTAGTCTATAAGGGGCCAGGGTGTCTGCAGCTGCTCCTTCGATTTAGCCAACTGTAAAGGAGCAGTGAGAAGATGATACTGAAGAGCCCTGAAGAGACTTTTGTTCTGCAAAAGGCCCTTGGTGCTGTTATGTAGGATGCTGATGTGCTTTCCACTGATGTACAGTGGAAAAAGTAATTCTAAAGCTGGGGATTGTTACAGCAAAAAGAATTTCCCAGCTGACAGTGTCAGAGGATCCCACAGCTAGGAGGAGCTTTTGCACTGCCAAGTGTTTGGACGTGGTGTCCTGGGTGCAGATCTTCTAAGTGCTGTGGGCTCTGTGTTGGACAGCTTTTCTGAGCTTCTCGTAGGTGTAGCTAGTTAGAGTTCGGTAATAGGCTGGGTCTTAGTCATTGCGTATGACTCTCACAGTGCACTCTTGTTTTTGGCAAGTGTGGGACAGGCCTTTCTCAGTGCTATTTCTAGCCTTGACAGCAGCCTGCTACCCATGGATGTTGTGTTGTTCTGAGGCAACTGGCATTTGTGGCATCAACACTGTTGTGATTTCTTCCATTTGACCTGTGAATGCGGGCCCTACTACCAAGAAGAATTTTCTCACTCTAGAATACTTCTTCTCAGCCATGTGCTAATGTAGATATTGGACAGTTTGCCAGGCCAAGGCCAAACTGTTTAGAATTTAATTTATTGGAAGCTTGTTAGTTTGCCGTGTGTATTATAGATAAAACATTGACGGGATCTGTTCTGTTGCATTCATATGTGAAAGTAATTTTTGTCTTCTACTTTTTTGTAGCAGCTAACTCAGACAGAATTCAAGTGTGAAGGCTTTCCCTAATTTAGAGGAATTTTAAGAACTGGAAAATTATGCTACATATCTAGCTGTATTTGAATATGTCTCTGAATTTACATAATAAATGCTTGATTTTTGCAGTTGGCAGAACTAAAATATGGAGAGGATCAGAGCATGATTTAAGCACTCTGTCCTACTGCTATGTCTGATTTCTTTTGTTCGGATGTATTTCTTTTGTTCAGATATAATGGGAAAAATATAACTAACTATTTCTGTACTGGAAAGAGCTCAGGACACTTGGGTTCTGCTCCTCACCTCCCTCCATCTTTAGGTATTATCCTTATTTCACAGATGGACAAAGTAAGGCAAGCATCATTTGACCTTTTTTTCTTAAAACACTTTGAGATCTGCTACTGAAAAGTGTATTAAAAAGCTACACACTTATATAATTATGTAGCTTTTCTTTAACATACCCAACCACTTCATCTCAGGAAGACTGAAAAGAGGAAACATACTCAGCTGGGATAATGTACCTGCCTGCAGAGCATTCTGATTAAATTATACACCATAAAATTATACATGTAATAAAAAAAAGAAAAAAAAAAAAAGAAAAAAGAGGATGCTGCCTCAGGGGTTCCCTCAAGAGCCCCAGGCAATTTGTGTCTTTTAGATTCTGATGGCTGTTCTTTCCAATATCTGGAAAATATTCCCTGGATGTGCATTCAGTTCCTTGTCTTCTTTTGATGCCCTGCTCTTTAGATTTGACTGCCACATAGAAGAAGAGGGAAAAGGACTTTGAAAAATCAGGGTTAGGAGACAAACTCATTCTGAGCAGCAGTGACCAGAAGCTGCAGTAGCTGAGAGCAGGCATGGCCTTTGAAGAAATGCTTAGTAATTTCAATCAGATTTCCATAGGCAAGTATTAGTAAAACCACTGGAACAAGCATACAGTGGAGGGTGAATGTTGTTAAATAGAACTTGCCATCTTCTAGTTTGGGCTTTACAGAAATGATGCTTTTCATACAGCACAGTCTGGTTAACCAGAAGGATGAGTTTACACCCTTTTTTATTTTACTGTACTACTGATTTCTTTCCCTGGAGTCAGTCAGTCCTGCAGCTGATGAGAGAAGCGCACTCATTTCCTGGAGGTAGCCCAGCTCTTTTGCTTGGTGTCCAAGACTGAGTCCTTGACCCTGGATTTTGGGTAGCAGGTGGGGCGGCGGCACTGCCGAGCAGCAGTGCAGGAGCAGAGCACTAGGTGCCACTCTGGGGCCGCAGTAGGAGCTCTGCAGCCCCGCAGCATCCTCAGCTGCCGGAAAGCCCGGTGCGGGAGGGAGACTGGCCGTGCTCCTGTCTCCAGTCAAACAGGGAAAAGGTGATTCAGGGGCCACCGGTAGTGGATTCGGCCCCCACGTGAGTCAGGGCCAAGAGCAGCAGGTGCTTCAGGTGGGAACTGAACCTCCAGAGTTAGTAAATAATCTCCCAGCTTCAATGGCTTTGTGCACAGGTGTCCTCACTTCTGACCTATTAGCCAGCTGGGCTGAGGAGGAAGGAGGAAGAGCGAGGTGAAAGGGCAGTTATAGCTCACTGGATGGGATTTCATGAGAGTTTAAGGATGATCTGAAGACTTGTGGCTCTTAGAGCATTTCTGCTGGTACAGTCCCTCTGCAGGTAGGTCTATAAAAGTCTGTGATCAATAGAAGTGTGGTTAACAGTCCTCTCCTTCACCTTTCCCATACACGTCCTAAACATTGCAGCACTGTACTGAGAACCACATGTCAAAGCTGCCTAAAGTCTGACTAAACTAATAATGGGCATGTGTTGCAAACCTCAGCATGGGTTTTATGTGGCTCAGAAAATGCAGGAGTATCTGAAGGAAGGCTTGGCTTGGTGTCAAGATAAAGGCTAGTTGTGGAGTTTGGATTCAGATCAAGGCTGAAATGTGAAATGAAGTTTTGATGGGGCAGCATCTTTTCTGGGAAGTGAGTCTGCTTTACTGAACAAATTGAAAGTGAGCACTTTCTGTGAATGACCCAGACTATAAAAAATACTCTCTGTTCATAGTGTAATGTTAGCAACACGAACATGTTGCTCTGGAGTACTGAAGAAGCTTCCTAAATAGTGGTAGTGGAAGCAGAGAAATAAGCATATTCATATATATATATATATATATCTCCTTTTGTGTGGAAGGATTTACCAATGCAGCATCGGAGTTTTGAGTTAACTGTGTGGCTTATAGTCCTCAGCCTTAAAGATGAATACATGTCAATCTGGAGGAAACAGGAAGGGATAAAACCTGGTAAAAATCCTACTCATTGATGTGTATTATTTCTCTTCAATTACTTGGTATTCCCACATAATCGGAATAGTGTGCAATGCATTGCTAAGTGAGTTATGCTCATCTCAAATAGCAGGCTTATAGAGCAAATAATATCTTTGCTGCTATTAGCTACAGGAGTTTTTTAGGCAGGAATGGCAGAGGTGCATGTCTCACAGATGAGGTTTTTTGGGTGCTAACTTCATGGGGACACTAGCATTGCTTTGGTGGTGACCTGGAGTCTTGTGCAAACCTCCCATGTGAACCGTGATTGGATCCAACCTTGTTATGGTAGAGGTGTGTGAGGGGAATTTGATCTTAACAGAGTTAAGTACTCAAAAAGAATTGCTCTTGGAAAAGTGCAAGTGTAATGCCTTGTCTGGCTGTTTTAGTCTCTGTACCGATCGGTCTGTACAAAGAATAAATATCTGTTTGAGGTAGCTCAAATGGTAGAGGATTATATTTTTGGTGCCTATATTTGCTCCTTGCTGACCAGTTTAAACATCTGTTACATAGGTGTCGTAAACCTTACTAGTGAAACATAGCCAGCATGGGCTAGAAATTCTGTGGCACTTCAGTAGCTTGGCAAAATGGTTTCTAGTAAAAAGTAACAGAAAGCAATATTCTCTCTCTTGCCACCGCCTACCTTCTGGAAAAGTTGCCTTCTATCAGAGTGATTGCTCGGTAATGTATAGAAAGCTCATACATATTTTTCTGTCTGACTCTAAGTATGTGAAGTTATATTGTCCTATGGCTGTCTAACCCCACTAAGTAATCCATCTGGAGTCCCCTAGGAGTGTGAACTAAAGCCTGTGTACTTATCTAAGGCAGGATGTTGGGTCAGTTTCCATTTTCCCTAACTTGAATTTAAATGCAGAAGTTACTTATTTGAAGGAGAGGATTCTCAGGTGTTAAGGAAGGAGTTTGGTCTTTCGTATTTAAATTACACTGCCATTGCATACACGTTTTTTTATCCATGAAGCCACCCAAGTCCTAACCTGGAATTTCAAGGTTTTCTGTCGTCAACATCCATCTTCTGTGGCCCTCCTCATATTAGCATTGATCTACAGGGGAAATAGAGAACACGGCTGTGTTATTATATACCCAGCTGCAATTTCTGTTCTAGTGATTGAGTGTACATAGAGAATTTTTGAAACACGGCCATTCTAACTTATTTTGTCTTCCTGTCAATAGCATGGCACTTGTCCAAATTATGGATCGATATCAGCTGATCTTTTTATGTTAAACTGTAATGAAGTTGCCTCTCTTATTGGAGATGCGATCTGGCTTCAGGCAATGCTTTTAACTGTGAACTTTTGGAATGGAAATGAGGGAGAGGGGAAACAGAAGTGGAGGAAAGACATGGGGGGCATGAGCGACAGCCAGGGGGGAGAATAGAGGCAGAAAAAGAAAGAGGTAGGAAGAAAGGAAGAAGAACTGGGGTATGAAGAGACCTGGCTTGTTAGGACTTGTATTAGCATGGGCAAGAACTGCTGGCCTCTACTCTGTTATTCAAAGTACTATCAAAAAGCCAGTGCAGTGGTAGGTACTGGGAATGAAAGCCTGGCTCTCTTTAAATCTGAGGCAATGTTACCTTTAAATTATATTTGTGGTTGCTTCACTCTGTTTCATACAGTTTGTGAAATCAAATAACTTAAAGAACAGAGGAAAAATGGGATGAGGTAAGGAGTGGAGAATGAGAGATGTAAAAGAGGTAGGTATTGGATCAGCCATTCTTTCCCTTGCAGGGAAGCAGCACAGGATCATCTCTACAGTGACTTCTTCAGATCTTTAGCTCTGAGGAGTTTTAAGGTGTCAGTGTTGTACGCTAGCTATAGCATAGAGTAGGTGAATACCTGTAATTTCACAGTGCTGCTCCTGCTTTTACTTTAATCTTATTTCACTTTTTTTGGACAAAATGTAGAGGAAAACTTTTGTAATCCCATTTCTAGGATAAAAGATTTATGGGAAAAAGAGGTGGTGTGTCAGGCTTTTAGAAGAAGAGTCTGTGGGAGACTATATTAATTTTCTTTTGTCATGAAAAACAGCAAAGAGGGGAACTTGGTGGGTATGGAACTGATAGTGGCTGAAGTTAACAGACACTTTGTAGGAGCAAAGTGATGCTGGTATTTTGGTCTCTTTCATGAGGCATTTAAAACCAAGTTGGTTTCTTTCATGACCTCTCCCACTACTGTCTCTGAGCCACTTTCTATTGCCTCAGCTTTGTTTGCTATGGGTATGTGCAAGCTGGAGAACCCAGAAATGCTTCAGAGTCCAGGTGTGTCTGGGGGTCTGTCCCACACAGGAAGGGAGGGGTGAGGCTGAGTGTACACCAGTTGATACACCAGTTCCCCCTGGTTTCTCTGCGGAGGCAGGTAGGCACATCAATAGTGGGGCACACTAGCCTGGTCCCTGAGCTGGCTGACAGGAGGATGGGGAGCCTGGGGGCATTGCAGCAAGGACCTCCTGCTCAGAGTAAATGTGGCAAGTCTTGCATTCTAGCTCTCCTCTACAGAGTATGTGGAGTTCCCTGGAGATATTCTTCCACTGAATCTCCCTTGGTGTGTAGTCCCAACCAGCAGAGCTTTCCTTTTCTATAATTGAATGGAAAAGGTTGTTAGTTTCTTATGTAGTTTCTTCTTTCTCTTCCTCTTGTCTCGACCTCTTTTGGCCCTACAAAGCAGGGTAGGAAAAATAGCAAAACACGTCCATACAGGTATATATCACTTTTCATCTGCAAGGGTCTCCTCTAATACCTTTTCCTTTCATTATCTCACCCTTCTCCCTTAGAAGGATATTTCACTGCTGTTTCATCTTGGCACTTCCACAATTTGCTTGGTGAACTATATGAAAGTACTATTAGAAAATAAATTCTGTACCATCTTACCCCACAGTGCATAGACATGAACAGAGTCTGCACTAAAAATCTCTTATATGATACTCTCATTCAGCCTGTTCTTTACTATCTTCCTCTTTTTTTCTGCATTACATTCCCCCCTCCCTGACTGTACCAGTTTATAGCTTTTTCCAGGTCAGAAAGCTGTGTATGTACATCTTTCTGAATGTTATTATTACTATTATTTACTTCATGGTAGCATCTAGAATGACCCATACAAGCACAGAGTGTTGGGTTTGAGAAACATATGACAAGATCTTTGTAAGACTTGAAAATGTTTGGGTAGGCCAGATAGAAAAACTGAGATAAGTAAGGGATATAGAGGAAAAAAGCAAATGGTTTGTTTATGGTCAGACAACTGTAGCTGAGTTTGAAATTGAATTTATATTGCATGGTCTCATATGGATACCTTTAATCCCAAGGATATTCTTTCCTTCTTGGAGCCTGAAGCAAAGCGTACTGAAACAAGACTATATCTAAATATCTCAAGAAACTTTCCTGGGTTTTAGAACCTTGGTAAGTGAGGGCAGTGTAATTTTTCCAGTTCTGCAGGTGAAGTACTGAGGCACAAAGACCATTATGATATTTGTGGAGTGGTACAACAAAATTATGGTAAATCTGGTTGAGAAACACTTTTCTTGTTCTGTGGAAAAACTCTAAATTCTGAGAAATCATTCCTTCTTGAGCAAGGATGAGAAATTAAAATTGTGAGCAGTTTTTATGAACTATGATGAGAGAAAAACTCAAACATTGGTTTTGGTCTGTGGAGAGAATTTAAGGTTTTTATGATCTTAAACTGTCAAATGGAAATTAAGAGCTTATTTTTTTAAAAAAAATAAAAGCTTAATTTTGAGGAATAATTTTGAATGTAAAAACTGGATTTCTTCATACAAATTTTAAAATTAGCGTTATTTGTCAAAATTGGTTGTGCTCTGAAAGAAGTTTTGTTGTGCTGAATCTACATTTTCAGCCTGTAAAATGTGTAAAAAATTCCAAGTTCCTGGCAAGGAAGGTATGGGGAATCCACAGCTTTTGCAGCTAGGTCTTTTGCAACCTATACTACTGCTTTAATCACTTTAGTAATTTAGGGGGAAAAAAAATAAGACTTGTACCTAGCTTTTCAGAGTTTGATAATCTGTTGGCATAAATCAGCATCACTACACTGAGGTCAGCAAGGTCTGGCTGACAATCTGCTCATGACTGTGCCACCAAGCTGCATTTTTTTTTTTTTCCTAAAAAAAGAAAAGCACAGAAAGTCATGTATAAGTTAGTACGTTGTACTGACAGGAGTTAGTATTTTCCACAAACCTTGGAAGGAAAGTGGAAAAGGCAAAATAAAAGCTGGAAGATGTGCCAAAAAAACCCACCAAACCCCCAAAACTCCCTCAAAAACCCACAAAACCCAAACCAAACAAATAACTCTCACCACTAAAATCTCATTTTAGGAGACCCAACATCGGTCATGAAGCAGATGCTGACGATGCTCCTGCTCAGCAGGAGACTATGAACATATGTCCAGAGTCCCGCACTTTATGTGACTATTTACACAAGCGCAAAGGAAATGGAGGTGGTTATCCCTGTTAACTGGTACTCATCGGTACACAGGTTCCCCTGGCTTTGCTTTGGTGTCAGGGGCAGCAGGGTAGGAGTGAGCGAAGCTCAGAAAATTCAGCCCAAGGAAAACCAGATGGATTATTGGATGCTGAAGTAGGATATTTCCAATAACTCATCTGTTGGCTTGCTTGCAGCACCAAAAAAGTGGAGAATATGGAGCAAGGGAGGGGAAAATTCTTTTAGTTTAAAACAAACTTTTTTTTTTCCTTTGGCCTGAAATGTTTACATTTAGTGTAATTTTTAAAAAATTGAACTAAATTTTAAGGAAGCATTACAGCTTTGATTTTAAAGGGGTATACATGTCATATTCCGAATATCAAATTGAATTATTTGTTTTTTCAGAAAATCTATTCTTTTAGGCTGAAATAAATAGACAATTTTGAAAGAAATTTGTAGTTAGTGTAAATCTGCACTTTAAGTTCTTGCTCAGTCATTCCACCTTAGCCAAAAACTTATTTGTTCTACATCTTCTATGTTTTATTTCTGAACTGTTTCATACACAGAATACATGTCAGCTTGAACGATTATATGCAGACCATTGAATAAAGATGGATTATGAAAATGGAAAGAGAGAAACTCAGTTGTAGTCTAACTTTACAGATAGTAAAAGAGTTACACCACCAATGAATTTGCCCCACTACTTTGGAAATTAGAAGTCAGACTTAATAGCAGGTGTAAAAAGAAGATGGGCAGTCTTGACCGTGGGAGCATTGTGTGGGAGAATTGTGTGCTCTACAAGGGAACACAGGGTCTTGTTTGTCTTCTATTAGCAAACAGGTTACTGTAAACCCATTCCTGGTAAAATTAAATTCATTCTAGTGGTTTTACATCAGGGATGAAATTGTGCTTCAGTTTTCATAGTTTTCAGGCTCAGAAAGACTACTAGCTTGTACACTGTGGCCGCTGCATACCACAGGCTATAGAATTTCACCCCGTTATTCAGGATCAAACCCAATAACTGGTATGTTTTAAAAAAGGGCATCTTTCTGCACTGAAAAGTCTCAAGAAGTGGAGGAAGCGCTGTGGGAAGTTTGCTCCAGGGACCAATCATTCTTTTTTTTGAACAAGGCTGAGACTTTGGTTCTGTTCCTAATTCTATAGCAGTCAGACTTCCTCTCTGTGCCTTAATTAGCCTGCCTCTAGCTTGCAGATAGGATATTTAATCTCATCTGGAAGTAAACTTAAAATCCACAGCGGAATACTCATAAATGTGAATAAAACACCACTCTGTGACTGTAGTCAGCTCTCTCTTCTATCCTTTTTGTTCTGCGTTTCTCATTTTGCTTTTCCCATCCGTAGGTCTCTGATATTTTCACTGAAAGCAGTAAACGATGTGTTGGTCTTCTACTGTCTTCTGACTGTATCTATTAAAATTTTATCTACGTTTTCTTAAAGAAAAAAAATGAATTAAAACAATTTTAGAGAAAATTGCATACATTCAAATAGAGAAAATACCAAGTTAGCCTTTCATTTGTTCATAATACAGCACATCAAGAACATGTTCTGTTGCTGTTATTTACGTAGCTGTGGCATGGGATGGGAGGTTCACAAGGCTTTTTGTTCCATGTTACATTTCAGTTTTCTTTTAGTAATTACTGTAGCAAATCTGTCTCCTGAGGATCTCATAACTGTGTCATTTCAACTTTTGGGATAATCATGTCAATGAAGAAGTTGGAATTTAGGTTTTGTGTCTCAAACACATGGTTTCAAGTGCCCAGAGACAGTGGTTTATAGGGCTTGTGTTATGTTTCTACTCAGGAGAGCCTGTGGCTGCAATCCAGGGACTTGGTTCTGGATTGTCTCCTGTTTCAAGTTGGATATTTGTAACTCTTGGTGCCAGTATAAAAGAGAACTGACTGATATTTTCCTTGTTGATAAGTTCTAGGGACAGGGACTGACAGCTGGAGGCTCTGTAAAGAAAGGACCCATAACCAAATGGACCCATGGGGATATAGGCACTTCATCAGAGTTCAATATTATAGTGACAGGTACCTTAGAAGTGAGATCTAAAGATTAGATTATACGGCAAATGGAAGCCCCAGTTCCCAAGTGTGATTTGCTGTCAGTAATGGTGTCATGGTATGAATGTCTTGAGCAGTATATACATCACTGACAGGAAAGGCTGAGGAAGAGGGTGCAACCTCTCTGCTTCTTATCTTGGTTTTGCATTTTATTAGATGCTACTATCAGTTTAGTCCCTATTGTTTCCACAAATATGAGGCTCTTGCCTGCAGACTGCTTTACTAAGGACTGGCTCCTCTCAAGCCCTACCAACAAGGGCTCTGTAGTTGCTCTTGCTCCCCTGTTATTTACCAGCCAAAAGATACCACACGATCACTGTCGCCTGTGCCTCTCTAGGTCTTAGAGATGGGTAACGGTTGCTATTTTCCCTGTACCTTCTTGTTGCTTTTCCTGTTCCCTCTTCAGCTGATCCTCCTAGATCCCCCTCTCCTGCTCTTGTTGGTTTAGAAGGCTTGGTCCTGGGAGCTTGTCCTACCTCTCCAGCGTTCCTCTTGCCTGCTGCTGCCCTGTTGCATCCTTGGTCCCCAGGGGCTTGTGTGTCCTGCCTCTCCAGTGTTTGCCTTGCCTGGTGCAGCATTCAAGCGACACCTTAATAAAAAGCTTTCCTCTCTTATCTCCTCTCTGCTGCTGTGTCACTGGGCTGGGGATCGGGTTCCCATCTCTTTCACACGCACACCTGGTCATAAAACACTGGGTTTGTTTTTAACCTCAAACCAGGGAGCTTTAATTAAAGAGACAGTGACCTCTTTTATGAGTTTGCTCGCATAGGGTTTCAGGGCTATTGTCACATACAGCTCACATAACAGAGCACCATTGCACAAAGCTCCATTTACACATCCTTCCCCGGCTTTTTTCCTCTCCTCTTTTTGTTTTCCAAAGGCAGAAGGAGGTTGTTTTCTTGTTTACCCCTAGGCGAAGTTGTCTCTCATGTTAGTAGCCTATGGCTAACAGTCTCTTTGAAGAGAACCTGCCTTTCTTACTAACAACACATAGATATCATTAGACTTGGAGAAATGTTATTCTTTAAGCTGTGCAGGAAATCATCTTTCTCTCCCTAAATTTGATGGATATGAATGACTAGTTAAAATGGATCTCACCCTCTGCTCTGTTCTCCTTTGCTACTTCTTATATCTGTATAATGGAATTTGTGTGTTTCTCACAACCAGTACTTCTCAGTATTCACTGTTGTATTTACCTGTATTGATTAATTTTCAGGTACAATAAGTACTCAATAGCAACAAATAGAATTTTTTATACATACTCAAGAATGATATGTGCAGGGACAGGCAGCAAAACTTGTCCACAGTTTTACACAGAATAGTTTACATGTAATTTACAGAAAAATGTTCACAAACACATGTATTCCCGTGCACATATATTCAAAGATACACAAACAGAAAGACACACAGGAGCACGTACACAGACCAGAGCTTCTTTGGGGTATGTAGACTTCTAAGAAAGGCACTTATGCACAGAAGAGACACAGCTGGGACACAGAGACAAGCAACCACATAGCTGGTGGAATACAGAAGCATGTACAGAAGATACACACACAGAAGAAAAATACATGTGTGTGGTGGTTTGGGTGGATTCACCAAAGCAAAACCAGGACAGTATGGTAGAGTGTAGGTGCTCCCAGAGAATAGACCTTTGTACATAGACCTTTAGAAGCAGGTACAAGGGTAATTCTGCAGGAAAACATGTATGTAGAAACTTACATACGCCAAATAACTCCGTAAGTCTCATGTAAGTTATATGTGGGTACATATAGCATGTTCAGGTGCCAGAACTTTCACTGAGTTGTGCAGGGTCTTTGCTTTCAGTGGCATTACTTTCAATAAAAGCTCACTAATACGAAAAAAATTTACATGGTTTAGCTGCAAAGATTGTAGATATGAGAACACGTGCTCTTACATATACAGGTATGTAGTTATATATTGATGCAAATACAGATACTTTTTTTTTTTTAACTTAATTTATTAACACAGAATTGCCTAGACACAAATATACCACACACACAGACCCTTAGGCACACACAGATATACCCACGTCTATGTTCATTGAGAGAGACTCACTCAATATCTGTGTGTGTGTGTGTTGGGAGAGGGTCATAACCTCCTCCATTCTTCTCCTGAAGGGGTTTGGATAATGAAGGGAAAAGAAATGAGGCCTGGGGCTAATTTGTAGTGGCATTTCCTGGCCTCTCTTCTGCCAATGAAGCTCCGTTTCATCTTTAGCCTTATCAATTCTGCAGTCATGTGGCTTTCCGCTTGGACGCCTCTGTCTCTTCACCCTCCTCCCCAATCTCCGATGCTAATGGAAACTTCGTTAATGCCATTAATCTGCTGACTGGGACAAGTCAAAAACATATCCACACAATCTGAGCCAGGACTGCAAGTGTCCTGGGGCTGCCAAGCAGAGGCACCCCCTGTGTTCATTGCATTCCTGAGAGAACTTCATATTGATTTATTTATTTATTTCCTTCTCTGCTTTCTTCCTTGATGACATTGCATCCTTCAGAACAGGCACCAAGTAGATGGCCTTTTCCTCCTGATCATTCATAATGATATTTCTGCAAGAATCCTTTCCCTAGTTGCAGTGCTAGTGCCTTCTCCCAGTGCACCCTCATGGCAGCCTTTTTTTTCCTTATGCTGCCTTTGGTGACAGACTCGTTACAGGTATTTTTGACTCTTGTCTAGTAGAATTCCATAACTAACCAAATAGTGCAAGAACCTGCCTCAACTGGGCTATAATAAAAAGCATTCTACTTTACCTTTATATTAGCTGGTGGGATGCAGGCAAGTGTTTCATTATCCAACCACTGTTGTTTATTGCTTGTGCAGTTGCCACCAGTTCTGTATTTGAAGGGCTGTGCTGTTGGTGTGCCCTCTCCTCTGAAATGTTCTGAGCTCCCCTAAATCACTTTTGGGGACTAAGGACATACTGCTTTGCATTTTACTAGTATGCTGGGTTTTGTAATGCTGCACCATTGCCTTCTGTCACAATTGAGTATCATTTTCAGTAATGTACCATTGTCTTAGCTATGACTCCAACTCTCCCTGCCAGTGCAGCACACCTGCAGAAACTCGGGGCTCTGAGCGATGACTCACTGTCTCCTTATGCCATAGTATTGTCCAGTGGCTGAGCATGTGGAAGTTCCACGTGTCAGGATTACGCTGGCTGAGGTCTCACTGAGAAAAGAAAATAGACTCTGTATGATACTTGTTTTAGGAGAAATTTTCCGTGATAATCAGAGTTCATAGCCAGCTCTTGAGAATGTCAGGATGTTGAGTGATCTGTATTTGATCTAGGAATCTTTGTATACATAAATGAAATAGTGATAGTGGAGGAGGAAAAGACAGCTAGGAAAGGCATGCCGTCAGAGTTGTGACATATGGATATGTTTAGAAAAAAAAGCAACAAATTGATGAAAACAAGGAGAGAAGTTGACAGTTCAGCATGAGCTTTGATGATGTCAGGCTAAATCTGGAATGATATGGGCCATGACAGAAAGCTGAGCCTTAGTTGCCACCTTCACACAGACATCACGGTAAAAAGGGATTGTTTTACAAGGAGAGAAGACAAAGAAGCTTCAAGTTCTTCAGTCCTGGCAGGGGTTGAAGTCAAAAGTTCATCCTCATGTAGTTCTGGGTACAGAGAATGCATGTCATTTCCCACCAGCCAGGAGATGCTCCACTGAACAGAGCATCCCAGTTTTGGGATGAGACATAATTTTCATCCTCAAGGAAGATGAATGCATTGGACTGCCTGATCTAGAGGGATTCATGCTGTTTGGTACCATGCTTGCTTTTTGGGCATCACTGAATGAGAGTGGAGAAGGGGAAAAAAGGAAGAGACTGCGTTACATATGGGTATAAAAGAAAAAAGCTGGGATGCTCAGTGCCCCAAGTTTCCTAGTTAGATGAGTGGCGCAGTATCTGTAAACCTAAGACCAGTAGCTGTTGGGGCACTTTTAGAGCCTCAGTGAAAGCAGAGGACTAAAATAAAATACTTGTAGCCTTCGCAAGTGTCAGGGCAGTTAACAGCTCTTACAAGAATGCTCATTTTGGTTCAGCTACTAAGTTTGCCTTCTCTTCTTCATAGCCTGTGACTGGAGATTTGAAATGGAAAAGTGATTGGGGGGAAAAAAAATAAAGTGCTCATAGTGAAGAGTATTGCCCTGGGAGATGCTGGTAGGAGATTTTTAGTGTGTTTGTGCTGAGCATGCCTTAAGGAAGCTAGCAGTACCTAAGTGAATTGCTTATCTGGCATAGCACAGCAATAGCATACAGCCTGTGGTGCTGCAGTGGTTATCATGTGCTCATCCTGGAGTCTGTGCCATGTGCATGGAGGGAATGATTATGCCACACTGTCCTGTAGTAGATCCATTACTAGGAAAAAGACCTTCAAGGTAGTGAGTGGTTTTTGTGCACCAAGCTGCTCTGTTCCAGGAGGCACCTTAATATAGAAGCAGTAGCACCAGGCAACTAAGCCCTATCCTAGGTATGATAACATTTTCCTGTCCAGTGACCTCGGCAAGTCATTTAATCTCTTTGTCTAGAGTTGTCTTGCTTAGTCCCCTTAGTCCACTCATATCACAAACTTTTTGAGTAAGAAGTGTTTCGTTCTATGTGTGCATCCAGCAAGGGAGGTGGTCTTCATCTTGGCTAAAGTCTCTCAATACAACAGTAATACAACAACCTATGCCTCCATATGGCAGGAATTGTGCATTAGACTGAGAAGTGAAAGGTGCTTTGGGCTTCTGACTTGTGCCAAGAAGTAAATAAATTCAGCAAAGCCTGCATTAGCTACCCTGGGTACTGGGAGCATCCCAGCTGTGGCAGCATAGAGCCTATCGAGGTTAAATTTGGATTGTGTCATGATGCAGCCTTCATGCTGGGAAAGAAGTTTAATATGTCAGTGCTGTATGTCTTTGGACAATTCCTATTTGAATACCACTGCTATGCACAAACTTCTGCTACCTATTGATTGGTATGCTCTGACCCATCTTTTGCTCAGTCTTTTCTAACTGTTAGCCTCCTAGGAGCTGTCATACTGCTTTGCAGATTCTGCTTAGCTTCCATTTTACCATGGAAAATGTTCCAAAAGAGGTGGTGAATGCGAGTTTGTGAAACAGTATTTTGTTGCAGTCATGATACTCTAAAAGTTTGGAGTAGATAAATTGTGCAGGATGAAATAATGTCAATCTACCCTTTGGTCTATAAAACAGGCTTTTAAAATATCATCTGTTTGATTTTTTTACAAGGGTTTTTTTGTGCTTTTTTTTTTTTTTAATTAAGTCTGTGAGGTGGTAGTCAGGCAATGTAGCTTTTGTTTCTACTTCTGTTACAAATGTGCATTTTGATAATGAGAAGCAATCCTCTGTTTTTTCCCAAATGTAAGCTGAGGAAGACAACAATTCCTTCTCACATTCTTTTCTGTCTTGCCGAAGGTAGACTTGCCCAGCACAGTGTCCCTTTCCAGTCAGTGAGCCACAGCCTGGGTTGATGAGCTGCTCTTGTCTCATCAGGCTTTTTGCGCAGGCTGCGTGGGCTTCTGGGTTTAGATCCAAAGGCTGGAAACCCACCCACATTCAAACATCTCTTTAGCTTGTTTTTTAACTGCATATGTGTAGCACTTGGTGCATTGTGCTGTTGGTATGCTCATGTATCGCTGAGGGATAAATGAAATGTTGTATTGTAGCACTCTCTCCTTTCTGTCTACCTTTACAGCACCACTATCTCTGCTTTCTTCTTAATATAAATTTGATTTCATCCTACTGATAAGTGTCCTGTGAGTAATCCTTAAGCTTTCCTGGGGCTCAGAGGGAAAACGAGTATTTTGATGAGTACAGCTGTTTCTGGTGGTAACTGCAGCAAAGAGCTGAAGGCTTTGTTGCTCTAAATTCAACAATGACAGAACAAAATCTGGGGGGTTTGGGCCAGGAATCGTTTGGGCCTACCAGTTCATGGCAAGTGAAAATTGATGTGACTCATCACAAAATATAGTATCTTTTTTCATGCAGAGAGCAGAGAATTAGAAATTCCCACAAACACAAATGAATCTATGTTTTAAAATCCTTGCAGTCAACAAGGAAAGAAACTTCTTTGCTTTAATGAAAGCGTAATAAAAAGTAATACTTGCAGAGTTTATTTACTTCAAACATGCCAGGCTCATTAGACAATGGATGATAGATCATGATTCTGCCTCTGATTAGTACATAAGAAACATGTTTACTGCTTTTGAAATACAGTCACTTCCAGGATGGGATGTTGGAGATCTTTAACTTTAAAAATCCCCACAAACCATGGCGGGGGTGGGGGGAATTAAGACAGGAAAAATAGAAGAGAAGGGATACAACAGTGAGAAAGAGTCATCATGCTTACAACCCTTGCCAAAAAGAACAGTTTTGTAAAGTCTTGCAACAGAAATCTTGCAAAACCCTCTGCTTTACAGTCTTAGTGGAAAGCCTTTAGGTCCTGCAGCATGGTGCCTCCTACCACCAACTGGAGACACCAGCTGAGTGCTTTAGCAGCACTGCTGTACACTGCACAGCTCTTTGGAGGACTATGAAGCGGTGAGCCAGACAGTCTTTCTTTGCTTTTGAGAACTGACAGGATCACAGCACAGATGACTCCAAACCACTCTGCTTGGCCTGTAGGTGTTTAAATGGGGCCAAAATCCTAACCTCTGTTTCCCCAGAAAAGTAATAGGTGGATGCCATTGACTTGGAGGGGGACATATTTATGCCCTGTTTTTGCAGTAAGTACAAGGGAGTCGTGGTCCTTGTTTCTAAGAAATTGTGAAAGCTCTTTAGTTTCATGCAATAAAGCTGACCAAATTTGGCACCGAGTGCTTAAAACTGCAGTAGGTATGTTTACCCTGAAAACCCTATAGTCCAAACCGTTGGTTTTTAATCTGATTCATGAAGCCACGGACGGCAATCTGCACCGACTCCATCGTATCCCCTTCAGCTGCAACATTCACCAACTCCTCAGTTCTTGTGTTTGTGCTGGCATGTAAGAATAAAGTTTGAGAACTATCAATCTATTAGTCCAAATGCTTGAGAACTCCTGATTTAAACAGGAAAAGGAGGTGTTGTTAGATGTGTTTTACGGAGTGTATAAATGTCCTGGTTAGATCACAATCCACAGTTGATTTTTCTGCCTCACACATGAACTCATCTACTCACTGAAACTTCAACTGATATCCTCTTCAGAGGCACATCTCTCTTGTGGATGGGCCTGAAGAGAATTTATGAAAAGAAATGTTTCTTTGCGGTACTGAAAGAAGAGCTATAAGAGAAGCTGGGGGTTGGCACTGTAGCAACTGCTGCTCTAGGGGTACTGTTCTGGGCTTTGGTGCTAACAAGGTACAAACATGCTCAGACAGCCCTATGGGCAACAATAATGGTAATTTAGCTGTTTATTTCAGGTTCTTCTCAAGCGGGGTCGTGAAGTAGGGTTTGTCCTATCACTGCACTTATTTTATGATCTCTTTAAAGGACAGAGGAGGATCAGGACTTGGGATAAAGTCCTAAGATTGACCTCGATGTCTAGAGCTCCAGCCTGACCTTAAATCCACGCAGAAAACAGTTACCAGACACTTTGTGATGTCAGTCTGGGCTCCGCTTTTCGTCTGACAGAGCAGCAGTTTAGGAATCAGCACTCTGTTTGCCCTATTTACCCCAGTACGAGCTTCTAACACAGGAAAGCTGTTGGCACAGGCACCAGACTGTCACTTTTGTGCCCGAGGGAGGAAAGAGAAGAGTCCTCACCCCATCTTCCTTTTCAGACAGTCTCCAGGAGTTTTGGAAGGAGCTTTTTACAAGCCCTCTTCTATTGTTGGCCAGGAGACAAAGGATGGAGGAGCTGGATTTAAGCATAATGACGTGAGCTCCTCCATGCAGAAAAACCCAGCTGAGAGACCCCCCCTGCTCCACACACACACAAAAAAAGGAAGAAAGGGGGAGAAAATCTTTGAAAATAACTAATTAAAGTTGTTTTAGCCTCTCTCTCTCCCCTCCAAGGGCGCCTAATCTCACAGGGGGCAGAGGGGGAGAGAGGCAAGAGGAACAATGAGAACCATCCCCCTCTTCTCTACACCCCACCTCCTGGTCTCTGAGGTTTTAAAACAAGAGGCCACTTTAAGTTAATGAGCTATCAGCTGACTGGGAGAAGTCTCTAATGAAGCCTGATGTTCACACATTCCCTGGCTCGATGAATAGGCCTCTGCCAACCCCATAACTGTCAGAAAGTTTCATTCATAAAATCCACATGCTGGGGGTGGTGGTGATGGGGGCAGGGAGGGAGCTGGGTGGAGATGGAAGCGGGGGAGTGTGGGGTGAAGGTCTCCCTATGGAGCAGTCAGCCCCAGAGGACAAATGGGAACATGCATGGCTGGGACTGGCAGGCTGAAGGATCCCAAAGGCCTGACTCCACTCTCCATTGTCTGACTAGTAATTAGGAAGATCCTCCAAATGCTTCTGGAGGAGGTTGACGTCTGTGGGGATAATTAGTGAAGATTTGGGGGATATTCCAGCTGTTATGTCACCAGTTTTGCTAGGGCCACAGGGGCAGGTGATGGTGGGATGAAGCCTGGGAGTCATTCTGGGGCTTTGCTGTGTGGGCCATGCCTTGCTGAATCTCCTGTCTACTGGCAGGACTTTAGGAGCTGTGTTTGTGGGGGTCATTGGGGTGGAAGAGAGGGAACACAGGGAAAATTCTGGAGGAAAAGATATAACATTAGGGGAAGAAGGAAAAGTCATGTCTACTTTAACATAAAATTAGTAGAGGTGATGTGTGCTGGAGCTAATTCTCCTTGGATAGTGCACATGCTTTTGGCAAAAGCAAAGAAGAAATATGCAGATATGGGGACAAAACCCGTTTTCTTCCAAGGGATGGACTATGGTTTGAGCAGTGAATCGGCATTGTAATCAACAGTAATCAAAGACCATTGTATTCCTGTGACCTGCAAGTTTTGACACAAGACACTTCCAGGTCTTTCCTGAAGTTCTGAGCAGCAATGTCAAGCCTGCGTTTCTTTTGGGGAGTTGTTGGATCTAATGGCCTGAGCACAGGAATTAGATCTTAGAGCACTGGACTTCCATCTCTCTTTGGAACTTGCTTCTCTGGTGCATTTATTTAATCCATTACAAAAAAAATAAGGCTATACAACTCGAGGCAGGAAGAGTAGTAAAGGTGATGGGCCCCCTTTTGGTCCTTTCCCAGTCCCCCAGTTAGTGTGCTGCAGCAGGACCAGGCCATAATTGTCAAGTGTCACTTAAATTTCAGTTGTGCCAAAAGGCACGGTTAAATGAGAGACAGTCTCTGCTTTGGGGAGCTTACAGTGCAAATACATGTTTCAGATTGAGTAGAAAAAACCACTTAAGAATCTCATTCAAAAACCACTGGAATAATAATATAGGATGTCTGTTAACTCCGATGAGCTTTGAAACATGATCATCTACCTGCTATTACACAGAGTGGCTGAAGCCAGGGCTCTGAAGTCAAATCCTATCCAGGACATAACGACAAGGTCAATATTGTTCATATATTTCTTGTATGTACTAATAAAAAGAAACGAATAGGATTTTGCAAACTATTGGGAAATTAGGGGTGAATATTCTTGACATGCAGTACAGCATGTGCAGTGAGCATAGATGGCATTAAGAACATTGGATTCTATGAAAAGTTGAGAAAGCTGCCTTAGAGGATTTATAGAGATTTTAATTTTCCCTTCCTTAAACTTGGTAGCTCAGTTACTGTGTTTTGTTGCGTTATGACTATACCTGAACACTTCCCCATCTTTACTTGCTGTTCTTCATGTTTCAGAGATGGGGAAATGAAACATAAAGTTTACGGGCAGAATCCACAGAAGAGCTTAGTCCTTGCACTGCCTGGTTTTCAGGCAGCTTGTTTGCAGTGAAATTCGGACATCTGAGTTACATATGGGCACATGTAGATGTAAGGAGCCGTGTAAGCTAGTGGATGAGAAGTGCTGAGGAGCAGGGTGAGACGTGGAGTTAGGCACTTCTCTCTTGCCTGAAAAGAGAGATACCTGTCTTCACATGAGGTTCATAGCTGTGAATGTCTCCTTGTTTAGGTCTGTTCTCCCTGTATGAATACAAGACTCAAAACTGGATGCAGGCCATAAATGCTAGGCTGTTAAATTTTTCCATTGTGAGGCTTCTTAAGTTGCTTCTGGTGAAGATCTTCCTTTTTTTATAAATAAGCAAATATTCTGGATGAGAAAGCAGTAGACTTGCACTGTAGGCCAAAGACTATAGAAGTTGCTGGATTGAGGGGAGGGCAAACTCACAGAAGAGGAGAAATCTCTGATGAATAGCTAGCTGTTTGCACACTATAGAGCAGGTAATGGGCTCTATGTTTGGTCACCTCACCTGCTCTGACTTTTCTTGCTCTGGTTCAGGAATGCAGCGCTAACCATATCTACCTTAGGTGAAGTCTGAATGGTCTCTACTTGTGTTGACTTTATTTTATTTTTTTTAAGCTCTCTGTAACTCAGATCTATCACCAGTATTTCTTTGATGGCTGGTGTACAAATTGCTGACAGAAAAGAGTCAAATTCAATATTACTAGATCTCTACTCATGCCAGCTTTTGCCCCTTCAGCACTAGCTTGCCTCTTGGTAGTACCATTGCTCAGCCCCAGCATTCCCTTGCGCTTTAGTAATCGTCTCTTTCCCCCTCAGCACTATGTTGCTCTTGCTGGTACTAAGTTTTGCTGGCAAATTGCATAACAATTTTGTGGAGGGCTGATTTTCTGTCACTGCTGCTTGTATTTATTTAGCAGCTGGAGGATGGCTGGGCTCTCTGTGGTTAAAGGGCCCTCCTGCATGCTTTAGACTCACTTGGATGCTCTCAGCCTGATCTAAGGGCTCTCCAACAAGGAGCCACCAACATGCCTCTCAGGAAGTTAGGGAAACATCTGCTGAAGGGTTTGTTTCAATCAGGTCAGAGACCTGCTCACAAATTGGTAAAGGAGGAGGGGAGCAAACAGACAGTGCACAGGCCCAGATACAGGGTAAGCTCTGTACCTTGTGCTGCATCATGGGTTGTGTTTCCTCTGTACATGAGCCAAGAGGGACCACTTGCTTTACCAGTCTCTGCGTGAGCACTCAGCCGACACAAGAGGCTCCGCTCCTTTCCCCTTGGGGGGATGCTAGAGGCAAGAGCTCTCAAGGGCTAAAGAAAACAAAACAATGTTTGCTTAGCTGGAGAGCAGAGTGTGCCCTGCGTAAATTGTACCAGGGCCTAAAAGTGCTTCAGAAGTGAAGTGCCTCTGAAATTGGCTCCACAAGATAAATGTAAGGCAGGATGATGCCATTTCCCTAGCTGATGGGGTGTCCCATCGACTCATTTAAGGGTCAGATTTTGTCTGCTCTGGGCCACAGCTTCAGAAAAAATTACACAAAGGGCAAAGTTTTCCCAAGGAAGAAGGGTTTCTCCCATGATTCTGCCAGTCTTGTACCTTGTAGACAGACAACAAAAGGTCAACCTGTAAGTCCAGCTCACAAGACAAGGGCTCTGCTTGTGCAAAGGAGGAAAGGGAAAAGGGTGTTATGAAAGCTCTCCATTGGCATGATACAGCAACCCATGGATGAGGGGTGGGGATCAGATACATTTTTTGCTCCCAGTGGCCAGATTGAAAGGCTTGGAAGAGTGAAAGGTACTTGCTAAATCCTGGGACATGTTTCAGGTGGGACAGAGACTAATCCATATTTGTGCGACCCCTCAGTATGTTACAGATTTTTTTCTCTCTGGACTTGACCCGTGAACAATACAGGTCCTATTGCTAATTCTAGGTATCCTTCGTTCAGTCACAGGTGTGCAGGCCAAGCTGGCATCTTTCCAGTGTAGTTATTGAAGATGTAGTACCCAGCCTCTCGTACTACTTAATCTGGTACTCTGCAGAAACCAAAATCATAAAAATACCATATTCCTGGTACAGTAGGATCAAAAGACAGCTTCTTGCCCCATACAGACTTCCTATATGCTTTGTTTCTGTGACCAGATAACTGACTCCAGTTTATCATCTATATAGAGAGAAGTGTCTCATCCTACAGAGGTGGATTTCACTTCTAGCATATGGCTCATTGCAGCAGTCAGTTCTCAGACCTCTTTCCTATCTATAGGCATCTTAGTGATGCTCTGGATTTCCAGTACCTTATTTCTCACAATATGTATTTTTTCATGTGAACTTGAAATCTATCCATGCTGGTTGTTGATTATTGGCATGCTAAGTTATTAGTGATCCTTACAGAAATCTGGGCATATCAGCCTAAGTGATCCTCTGTGGTCTCCTTCTTCCATGATAGTAGACTTGATACTACGTGAGAAGCTCAGTTCTGTCCTGTAGGAAAGCATGTTATCGCACCTCAGTGTTAAATCTATCATCTGATGTTTCCAACAATTCAATTTGCTGGGTGGAGTATGTCATAAAAATGATCAGGCTGAAAAAAACCCCAAACCTCTTTTCTATCCAGACCTCTTTTTTTGTGTATTTTTGAAGCCTGCAGTGGATTTTCTGGACTCATGACATGAGTCTTTATTGTGGTGCATTAGAGCCCTTGTGAAAAATAAAACATGTGATGTGGAAAGTCTCTAGTAAAGAGTGACTCAGGAAAAGGAAAACAAAACCCTTCAGTCTAACGAAAGAACAGTCTGTGTGAAAGTAGCTCGGTGTTTAATTGGACATTGCAGTCAGTCTGCAGATGAACAGCCTTGCTGGTATCTGCAGGTGGGTGTTTTGCTTATGCTTTACAGTTCTCCTTCCTGCCTGTGCTTGTGAATGTGTTCTGCCTGTCAGCTCAGAGATGCAGAGATGGCTGCGATTTGTGGCTGTTCTTATTCCAGAAGTATCAGCAGTTCCCAATATCACATAAATGAGTGTTGTAAAAGTGTGTTAGTAAGAAACAGACCTTGCAAAAATAGCTTAAAGTCCAAATGGATGTGACTGCCCTTGTTTTAGAGATGGAGAGAGCCTTTAGAGGTCATTAGAGATCAAGTGATGTGACCAAGATCATGCAGAGCATTTTGTACTCTAAATTACATCTGGGACTTATACCTTACACGTTCAGAGCTCACGAGGGCATTTTAGCAGAGAATTTTTAGGAGATGCACTGACATACATTCATTCAAGGTAAGCTTGATCTGCCATCTTGGACCCAACCCCAGATTTACTTTCATCAAGTCTAATTATGATAATGGTTCATTTAACCTCTCTGCCTTCCCCTAACTTTGCCTTTAAAGCAAAGGCACTGGCTGCGAAACCTCGGACTGCACAGTTCCATTTTTAGCTCTGTCTGACTTGTTTAATGATTTGGTCAGGTTAGTTTGTCCTTGACTCAGTTTCCCCAGTGTCAAAATGGGACTATAACACTGTCCTGCATTTTGAGGAAGGGTTATGAAGATAAATTAATTTTGGCTGGAGAAGAGTCCTGCAGGGCTAGCAGAATTAGAAGGAGACAAGCGTGCTCTCTGTTGCAAGTATTATCTATCACTTATGTTTCTCACAGCCTTCCTTGACTTTTACTGACTGTGTATTCTTTCTCCTCTTGCAAATCACCAGCATGTATATTGATCAGCAATACCCCTTGCATAGACTACAGGGACATCTCTCCATCAACTTTGCCCTCTCAGATGCAAATGGTTGTACAGTTGAGGGAGTGAAATCCTGGCCCCGCCAATGTCAACAAAACCAGGATCTCATCCCTGGTTTTCCACCACATGAGTGCTTCCTCTTCTGTACAAAGGCTGGCTATGGGGTGGCAACTGCTGTCTTTTTCTAGGGCTCCTCTAAGGAAGAACAATCACCTCTGAAAAATGCCGAGGTGGTTTCAGAGGCAGACAAAGTGATGAGGAGTGAAGGGATGGTTGGAGAGGGAAAAGCCAGCCCCACAACAATCTGACTTCTTCTACAGAGGGTTAAGTACTAAATGCCTCTTACTGGGTCACTTAATGATGGATGGTGGTTAGTGGGGGTGGGGTAAAGCTGACTTCCAGCCCTGCATCACTAAACCGTTCATTAGGAAAAACACACACAATGGAAAATGGCAGAGGGGCTCAAGTGTCCAATTTCTCTCTTGAACTGTCTGAACAGGAGGCTCCAGTCAGGGGAATCCCTGCCACCCTTTCTCCCCCTCCTTCCCTGGCAGTTTCTTTATTAATTAATGGAGTTGGCTGGGGACGGAAACGGAGGACAATAATCAACATAGATGGGTCTGCAGACCTATTTTTAATAATGTGCTTTGCATCTGTCCTAATTGGTATGGAAACAGTGACCTGATTGGAACGACCGGGAGCCTCTTGGGGCCTTTCTTTCTTCCTTTCTCTCCCTCTGTTTTCTTTTTTGTTTGGTTGAAGTTTGACTTGGTGGGAGTGGAGGGGCCAGCGGGTAAGAAACATAAAACCTAACCTTAGGGGCTGTTCACAGGTCGGGGAGCGGAGAGGGGTGATGTACTGGGGAGCGCACGGGATGTGGGGACAGGGAAGCCCCAAGGCCTGGGTTGGAAAGATGGGTGTAAATGCCTCCAGGGCACAGAATCTGGCTGCCCCGAGGAGTGGGGAGGAAAGGGCAGCATCTCTGCTGGTTTAGCTCAGTGATGAGGAATGTGGTGGCTTTTCTAGGTGAGCCAAAAAGCAGTATTGCTTCATCCCAAGAGCCAGCCGATGGCCAGTGCCTACCCTGCTGTGTAGCAAACTTGTATGCAGTGAGAGACAGCCCCTATCTGCAAGAGATTTTAACCCAAAATAGGCAGTGGGGGAAAATAACCAATGTAAACTCAGAAGGTGGCTTAGGAACAACGTGTGGTCCAGAATCCTGGCTCTCCTGGTGCTACATGAGCTACTTACCAGACCAGAGATGGAGCTGCTGTAATGGTTTAGACATTGCGCTGAGGAACGTGGAACAAATGCTGTGTGCTAACGCACGCACAGGGGCTGCACTTGTATGGGGAAGAAAACTTTGAATATAATTGTGCTATATTCTGTAATGCTGTAATATTTACCTGTTGCAGCCAGGGACGTTCTTAGCATTTGCATGTTCATGCAGGGTGCCTGTTGGGGTGGGTTTGCAGAGGCCAAGCACTGCTGAGAGTAAGTGGCAAAGTGTCCACAGGTTCTCTCAGTACGGTTGTGCTGCCTGGGGAAGTACATAAAGGACTGCTTTCTTCCTTCTCCCACCTGTCTAAATAGCGAGCAGTAGGCTCCTGCAGGCTGTGCTGTGTTTGTCCAGGCTGCCTGCCGGTGTCTTCACGTTCTTTGGAAGGTTGCTCATGAGCCTTGAGCGTTTGGAAGAACACCTTTCTCCATACAGCTGTAGCCCCCTGCAGAGCAGTATTGCATGGCAACTGGGAACCTGTGTATCGTGGGAAGGACTGAACTCACCCTGTGCCCAGGCTGAGGGACTTGTCACCCAGGGACCATGCTGGGTGGTTTTTGCATCACAATCTCTGTGCCAAATTACTGCCTTGCAGCTATACTTTCTGTCAAAAGCTTGCGTGTACACATACCATCAAACAATGAGGTGAAAAAACAAGCTAAAAAACTGAAATGATGGTGAAATAAAAGTGATTTTCAAATAGGCTAGGAAAGAATTTGGACATTATTTAAAATAAAGCAAAACACTTGGATGGATGGATGGATGGATGGACAGAAGGATTGGCTTAAAAAGCTCTATATGAATCTGTCCCAGAAGTGGCTCAACATTTCCAAGTCTGGCCATTTTGTTTTGAGTTCTGTAGCAGTTATTTTTTTTTCCTGTAAGCCTTGGCTCCTAGAATGAAGCATCATATATCAGAATCTTTGCAAGCTTCCTCAAAAGAAAGCTGTTCTTATACTTGCTGTGTAAAACTTGAAGAAATGGTGTCATTGCCCTCAAAATGATCAGAAACAGAGGCTGAAAACAAGATCTCCCAAATGTATTGTGTTTAATAATAATAATAATAATAAACCTCTGGTGCTCTTCTCCAGTCTCCTTTTTCTGGGGCCTTGTTCATTAATTTGGGCTACTTCAGCAGTTGTAGAGACATTGCTGAATTCAGGCTCTGCTTATGGATGGCAAGTCTGGGCATCTGTGGTGCATGTATAACCCTGCTTAGAAAGAGGAAGGAAATAAAGAAAGAAAGGCAACGTGGAGGGAGCAGGCAGGGGGCCCCTGCCACTGTCATGTGTGAGAAGTTGGCCAGGCCCCATGTAAATCAAGGACAAAGTTGACTAATTTCCTGGGTCGGTCATGGTGAAAATATCACATTTCATGGTTTGTTGCCGATTCATAGAAAAATCCTATTAAAACTGGGCAGATTACTTATACAATTTAAACAAATGATGATCAAAGATTATAACATGTTCTGTGAAGAATGAAAAGGAATAGAAATGAATGTGCATCTGGTGAGAGGGGGCCGGGTGGGTTTTTGCATGCAGAGGAGCTGTTTTAGCACAGCGAGAATAAGGGGCGGGGTAGGGGGGATGC
>NW_010294169.1:0-969 GCF_000700745.2 Antrostomus carolinensis
CAAAACCAAAAAAACCTCACTCAAAAAACCCCACAAAACCAAAAAAAACCCAACCCCAAACTCCCCAGTGTGGCTCGAAATAAATAATAATAATTCAAAACAAAACAAAACACTCCCCTCCCCCCAAAAAACCCCCCAACATCTCAGTGTGGCTCAAAATAAATAATAATAATAATAATAATAAAAACCCCCAACCCTAAAACCAAATACCTCAGTGTAGGTCTAAATAAAAATCATTAAAAAAAGGAAAAAGCAACCAAAACAAAAAGATTTGAACATCTCAGTGTGGCTCTAAATAAATAATAATAATTAAAAAAAAAATAAACAAAAACCCCCCAAAAACCAAATACCCCAGTGTAGCTCTAAATAAATAATAAATCATTAAAAAAAAGAAAAAGTAACCAAAACAGAAAGACCTGAACATCTCAGTGTGGCTCTAAATAAATAATAATAATAATAATAATAAAAACCCCCAACCCTAAAACCAAATACCTCAGTGTAGGTCTAAATAAAAATCATTAAAAAAAGGAAAAAGCAACCAAAACAAAAAGATTTGAACATCTCAGTGTGGCTCTAAATAAATAATAATAATTAAAAAAAAAATAAACAAAAACCCCCCAAAAACCAAATACCCCAGTGTAGCTCTAAATAAATAATAAATCATTAAAAAAAAGAAAAAGTAACCAAAACAGAAAGACCTGAACATCTCAGTGTGGCTCTAAATAAATAATAATAATAATTTAAAAAACCCAACCTCAACAACCAAGCAAAAAAACCCCCCAAAAACCAGCCCAAACACCTCAATGTGGCTCAAAATAAATAATAATAGTTTTTAAGAAAATCAGATAGGCGGCTCGGCCCCAGCAGCGCAGCCCGCGGCCAACCTTCCCTGGGATTAATGTATCAAAATGCTCCGGTTTCGGGATTCTTTGACATATGGCGCGTGTGTGCAGGCGCATACTGATACAG
>NW_010294170.1:0-551 GCF_000700745.2 Antrostomus carolinensis
GGAGAGGCGAGTCCCAACCTGCCCCTGCTCCCCGCTCCAGCCCACGCCTGGCTCCCGCAGTGGGGCTCAGCCCCCCCGGTGCCCCCACATCACCCCAGTAAAGCCGCCCCTGGGAGAGGGTCCTGGCTGGGGATGGTGAGGGTGGCTCAAGGCAGCGAGTCTGGCTGCTCAGGGCTGTCACAGTCCCACAGCTCTGCGGGACAGGGGTGGGGGGGTCCCACAGGTGAACCCCGGGGGTCCCAGTTATATGGGTGTCACTGGGGGCCAGTTGCCTTTGCTGCCCACCCTGTTGCCCCCATGCTGGGCTCACGTGGCCTTTACAGGGACTTTCTGTAAGGGATTCACTCAGCCCACGCTCCCACTCAGCCCCTTTACCAACCACAGCTGTGCACTGTGGGTGGCTGATTTGGGGGCGTCAGGTCAGGCAGGGACCCCCACCTCTGCCCCGTGGGAGGGTGAACCCCACAGCCCACCCGTGGCTTTGTGCTGTGGCCCCAGCTCCCGTGCGTGGATGGGTTTGGGGCTGGATTTGACTTCAGCAAGAGCTGTCA
>NW_010294171.1:0-1606 GCF_000700745.2 Antrostomus carolinensis
TTCTGGGCGGCGAGGGAGGGCGCGAGGGGGCGCGCGCGCCCGAACACACGGACAGACGGACAGATGGACACGAAGGGAGGAAGCGCTGGAGCACATCTGCTGTGGGGACAGGCTGGGGGAGTTGGGGGTCTTCAGCCTGGGGAAGAGAAGGCTCCGGGGAGATCTTATAGCGGCCCCCCAGGACCTGAAGGGCCTACACGGGAGGGACTTTTCATAAGGGCAGTTAATGACAAAACAAGGGGAAATGGGTTTAAACTGAAAGAGGGCAGGTTTAGATCAGATATTAGGAAGAAGTTCTTCACTGTGAGGGTGGTCAGACACTGGAACAGGTTTCCCAGAGAAGCTGTGGATGCCCCCTCCCTGGAAGTGTTCAAGGCCAGGCTGGATGAGGCTTTGAGCAACCTGGTCCAGTGGAAGGTGTCCCTGCTGGTGGCAGGGGGGTTGGAACTGGATGATCTTTAAGGTCCCTTCCAACCCAAACCATTCTGTTACTCGATGATTCTATGTCGTCTCCGTTCCTCTTTTTGTGCTGTGGAATAATACCGCAATGCTTGTTCTGAAAATCATAAAGAAGTATGTATCTGGCCATAAATGTGATAAATACCCATTAACCTGCTCCACCATGTTCAACAGGTTTTCCTCACCAGAAAATCTATTTGAAAAATTGTGTGCCTCTTTGAGAACTTCCATGTCTTCTGTTGCAGAGAAGCGACACCAGATCTGTAGTTTTGCAGTGAACGTCCGGTCGGGACTTTGGGCAACATTAAGGCAAATTCCTGCAGCAGATGGAGGTTTCGGGGGAGCGGTCTCTGAACTGATGCTCTGGCTCTTTTCTCCTTAATCATTATAGCTGCTCATTTTTCAGCAACATCAGGACAGGACACAGGTTGTGCTGAACTTGGAATGCAAAGCAGCTCAGAGTCGTAAGAACCAGCTTCTCTAGCTCGCAGCCAGCTGCAAACTGCCCCACTAGATGATGCGTCTGAGGCTCTGCTTAGCACAGGTAGGAAAGACAGCTGCTTGGAGTTACTGCTTTAAATGAGAGACCAGCGGGATACACGGTGTCCATGGGCAAAAAGCTTGCAGTGGGAGTATCTCTGTGGGAAGTGTGTAAAGCTATTTGCAGTTCCTGAAGCAGCATCTGGAACTAGCAAGGAGGCTCGCAAGCAAAGCTTTACCTCCCGTGCCAGTTCTGTAACACACCAATTTGCTTTCTGCCTAAAAGAGAACAGAGTAGGCTGCTTCACCAGCCACAACAGCTCCCGTTTTCATTGCACTGAAGCTCAGTTTTGGACGTTGTGTTGGGTTTGTTTGTTTTTGGGGGAAGAAACACCTTTTTTTTTCTTTGTAGTGGGGGAAGAGCGACCTTATGAGAGCAAAAAGCTCCTCTGGTTCCAAAAGTGGACTCCCCCCCACCCACCCCCAGCCCAGGCTGGGACAATGAGCACTAGAGAAACGCCTCTGCCAGTCCGTATTTGTGAGGGGAAGGACTGTCCTGAAAAGAAGTAGGTGGGGGTGAACCTGGAGAAGCGGCGATTGACAAACAAAAAGAGGACCATCAGCCTAAACAAAGGAGGGACAGACAGAGGCGAGTTTCGTTGGCAGA
>NW_010294171.1:1636-4414 GCF_000700745.2 Antrostomus carolinensis
GAGTAGGAGAAGGAAGAGGAAGAGCCTTGCAGCTCATGGAGATCAACGGCGGAGCAGAGACCCACATGTAGGCCATGGAGGACTCCACGCTGGAGCAGAGAAGTTGAGCCCAAGGGCAAGTGTGAGTGAAATTGTGACCCCGAGCCAGAGCAGGGAGTGGACCCCCAGAGTGGGGGGAAAGTCTCATGCAGCCCGTGGATGCCCCATGCTGGAGCCAGGAGCTGAGCCCGAAGACGTCCGTGACTCCATGGGAAGCTCGTGTTGGAACATCTTGTTCCTGGAATTCCACGCCAGGAAAATCAGCAGGGGTGAACTGACTGAACCCCCATTCCCTGTCCCCTGTGCTGCTGTGGGAGCAAGGCGGGGTAGAGACATCAGGAGCAAAGTGATTTGACGCCAGGAAAATCAGCAGGGGTGAACTGACTGAACCCCCATTCCCTGTCCCCTGTGCTGCTGTGGGAGCAAGGCGGGGTAGAGACATCAGGAGCAAAGTGATTTGAGCCCGGGAAGAAGGGAGGGGTGATGGAAGGTGTTGTGAGATGTGGTTGTTATGTCTACTGAGATGGTTTGCAATGAATTAAATTTATTTTTCTTCCCCAAGTTGAGCCTGTTTTGCCCGTGAGCACAACTGGTGAGTGAGCCGTCCCCGTCCTTCATTCCTAATCCCTGCCCCCTTTGTTGTGACTCCCATCCCGTCTCACCAAGTGGGGTGAGCGTGTGCAGGACCCGCATGGTCCCACTGTGGGTCAAACCACCACAGACATCCTTAAAGCAAACGAGCAGTACGTCTGCTCTCCTGAGAAATTGATGGTTAATAGCAGATGTGCTGCTCTGGTACATACAAGCCAAACTGAGAGCTTTCAAACTGTGCATCCCCCTTTCCCTCAATGGGTTACCATTCCCTCAGCTTTGCCAGCATAACTTCATGTTCATCACTCCCCAACTCAAGGAGATACAGTTTGGGTTAATACTTTTAAGGGTAGGCATAGGGAGCAACTATGAGCAACTATGAAGGCAGTCATGGTGGCAGATCTGTCATCCCTGGTGGGTGATCTCGTAGTTCACTTCGGATACAATTGGATGTCACAGCCTCTAACTAGTAGATGGACTTGGAAAGTTCTTCTTTTCTTCCCTATTCCTTTGATTCTGCTCATTGTAGGACTTTATCGGCTGCCTCCAAATTGCTTCCCACTACTTCAGGAGAAGGCAAACACTAAAATTTTGTGAATGCCAAGAAATTACATGGTAAACGTAACTCATTTGTTCAACTCGGAAGATTCTTTGGGAGCTACAAAGATTTTTTTTTTTTTTTTTTTTTTTTCCTAAGGCTGATGACAATTTGATGTAAACTGTGGTGGCAGGGCACAAGCTGCAGATGTTTGCTGAGTGCCCTGCAGGTCATTTTTCCCAACCAGCCTTTGTCTTACAGATTAACCAAGAGGTCCTAAATGAATTTAGGCTCCCATTTTTCCAGACACTGCCCAGGCGTGTAGGAAGAGGCTCTCTGCCCAGAAGGTAATGTGTCATCAGAATAGAGAGCCACAACAGAAACTCTGCAGGACAATGACTGAATACCCTTTTGTGAAGTCAGCTGTTGGCAGCAGCTTTCATGAGGGAGCAGGAGGAACCTCTACGCTTCTGTTTGGCTTGCTTGCAGTTCTTACAATAAAACATTTGTGCAAAGCGCAACTCGAGGACTGAGGCTGGTGACCCAGAATGCAATGAAATACGGATCATCAGCCTGCTACACTGGGAACTACGTACATCTGCCACAGCAGAGGACCCAGAGGACAGGCTTGCGAGAGTAAGACGAGCTGCTTGCATGCTGGAAAACGTCAGTTCTTCACACATCTCCACTTTTGCAGGTTTTAGTTTCATTCACTTTCATAGCACCAGCATGTGGTGATAGCGTGGCATTTCAAACTCACGTGGCAGCAGGCGGCCAGACTTCCCGACTCATCGACCAAAATCTTGAAACATCCGAAGGCCACAACATACACTTGGATCCTGAGGGTGACTCAGAGGCAAAAGGTGATAGTGAACTTGCTGAGCTACACAGAAGCAGGAGCTTTCATCCGACCGTGCCTGCGCGCAGCTGAATTCGGGGTGATGGGTGGTGTTAGTCTCCCCTGCCTCATTTCCTCCCACAGTCTGAAACTGAATTACACAGCAGTTTTCTTGGAGGAACAGTCCCGCTGCTAACCGCACAATCTGCTTTGGGCTGCACTGGAACAGAGAGTACAGACTGGGCTTGGCGTCCGGCTTGTTTCGTAACGCTGTTCTGACATGGGGAAGCGATCTCTGCTGTCTCCCGTGCGTGCAATTCAGCTGTCTTCCCAAGCAGGAGCTCTAAACATCCCCAGAATTTGACTTTAACCAGGGTTTAAACTATGAAAAGGACACGTTCCCAACTTGATTTAGCTAGAACCAAAAAACCCCACCAAAAAAACAAAAACCCCAAACCAAACCCCTGAGATTAAAAATAGTAATTTCTAAAATGTATTGGCCGGCTGATTGCCCCTGATGTGCAGCCTGCTTGCCTGTCCTTTGCTCAGCAGGTGCTGCCTATCTGCCTAAGCAGCTCAGGACACTCGCCGTGTGTTATGCCCCACAGAAGGCGCTTCGGCAGCCGCGCCAGGACCGGTGCGGTTTGTTTCGCCCACGGCTGTGTCCGCGCTCTGCCAACAGGCCGAGCTCAAGGGCCCGGGAGCAACCGGGGAGCTGCTTCGTTTGGTTGGTTTTTGGGGTTTTTTGGTTGATTTTTGGGGTTTGATTGAT
>NW_010294172.1:0-46831 GCF_000700745.2 Antrostomus carolinensis
AATTATTAATAATAATAATAATGATAATAATAATTAACAAGATTGCTCCACAAGAATGAATTATGCAGAGTTGTGCCCAAAACCCATCTCTCGATCCAGACTTCTACATCATTTGGTTGTGAATCTAGGTGTAAACTTTGAGGATGACGGATGGTCCTATTTTATGGCATCGCCAAGCAAGACATAAACCTCTCCATAGGTTGGAAGGGCTCTGCTCTGGACTGAGGTCCCGACTTTAAAGTTACAGGCCTTTGCTTGGTAGTACTCTTTGCTGAGGTTAAATTCACATGGTATGTGTGTTACCTCCTCTCCTCAGGGATTTGTGCAGGGAAGGGTTGGCTTTACCTCCTCTGGCATTCACATTTTACTCACTGGTTTTGTTACTTTCAAACTGCAGAACTACACACTGGATCAGGTTCGCTTTGAAAGTGGCTCCCTGCTCGTTGAAAATCGTGTGCATCCTAGCATGATTTTCCAAGATGTTTCCTCATTTCTAGCAGCCTATTGATTAAGATATTTCCATCTCAGAGTGACTTTTTTTTCAAAATAATAAAAACCAGAGTCTTTTGAAAAAAGTGCTTCATCCAGGAAAAGCTTTGCTCCACACAAGGGAATTCATGAGCATGATCTCTGATCGCTCCTTTCAGAGGATACACCTCAGACAGGAGCTGGAGCCTCACTTCTCATAGTTTTTCCAGCAGTGGAAACACATAATTTGCTTTAGGGACAGGGGACAGTATCGCACTGGCCTCACCTGAGGCGTTCAGTGTTAAGGAACAGGCAGGTTGACCATGGGTTTGACCAGCACCCTGCAGAGGAAGCAGCTCCTCCCTGACACAGAGCATGTGAGCAAGGGCTGTCACAACCAGAGATAAGGAAAAGCACATGCTTTAGCAGGTCTCAGGGCAAGGATTAGAGAAACTGGGCTGCTGTATCTCACAGAGCAAGCAAGTGTCAGGTTCTAAAGTGAACTCAGCCCTTTGGTGTGGGAGCCTGGTGCTGTACCTGCAATGAAGCCTTTCCTGCAAATGGAGACATCAGAAGGAGATGACATTCCCCAGGGGCTGGCAAAATGTTATATGAATCATGCCCGACTCCACTCAAGAAACATCTCTGTCAGGTCTGAGTGGAATTCTATACCAAAGACATGTATTTTTAAATAAGATTTCCTTTTCTTTCCACTTCCAATAGCTTGATAGTGCTTTTTGACTAAGCAGTTATTAAAAAGAAGGAAGATATAGTCTTGTACCTGAGTAATATTTCTTCCCCAATATTACTCAATTTACCCATGCAATAGTCCCTCTTCTTCCTCAAGCCTTCCGATTTTGAGTTTTGACACATTTTGATCCAGTTACCAGTGCTGCTAATGCTCTGCTTTGCTCCCATGCAGGTTGGCGTGCAGCGGGGACCTCCAGTTCACACAGGCTCCCTTCCCACATCTCTCCCAGGGCTGCGGTGGGAGGAAGAAAGAGTCCTCTAAAATGATGGTAGGAAGCGTTGATTCCTTTTCAGGCTGTACCAGGCTCTTACAGCCACAATTTCTCACATCCATCCATGGTGAGGCATTGTGGGATATTGTGTTTGACTCTCAACAAACTGTGTTGCTAGGACGACGTTTATTATGATACATAATGTGAATAAAGGATGAAACTGTACACAGTGTGCTGATTTGCTATAACTGTCATCTGTGATGATAGTCTCTAGTTTATACCTCAAATGAATTTTGCATGGATGGTACCGATGCTACCAAGTGCTGCAGAGGTGTATTTTACAAAGCTGCCTGGGCCTGGCATGAAGATCATGCCTCTTTAAACAGTGAATCTGTTATTGTGATGTTTGTGAGAGGAGAACAAGTGGGAAAGTCACTTTCAAGTGCAGCTCAGTGCTCTTTTAATGAGGAATGGGGTCTTCTTCAGAGTCAGCCAACTACTGAGGAGGAGCTGACACCCTTAGTAGTCAACATCCTCAAAACAGCTGACAGCTCCAGATAAATCAGTTTGTGTACTTCCTCCCCTTCTCATATCACCTGCGGTGACAGGAAAGCACTAATTTCCTTTGAGAGGGAGAGAGATGGATGCACGCGTGCATCCTGGGCATGTTGATCCTTCAGTGTAAAATTAACAAAAACAGAGGCCGGGGAGAACTGGGAATAGGCATAACACTTTGTCAAGAGGAAGGGTTTGCCATAATACAGCCCTATGTTCATCATATGGTAATTTACAAATATGCATATGGCAGAATCACATTGCATTAGCTCCTGGAAGAAGAAGCCATGACAAACACAGCGCGTTTGGTGAACCAAGTGCCCAGTTTACAGCTGTAATTCTCCCCCCGTGCAGCACATGCCAAGGAGCTTGATGCGCAGCACATGGCATCAGACACTCACACAGGTGGCACTTGGGCACATTGCGTGGTCCTACAGCTGAACACAGCCCGGCCCTGGACATACAGCCACCCCGGAGGAAGCTCTCTGATGCTGTCACCCTTGAATGGCACTGCCTTGGTAAAACCAAAAGCAATTCCCACACAGTACTGAAAGGCTGTGATTTCAGATTATAGTCTCAATCCTACACCTGGATAATCATGCTCCTGAACATGTCTGGGACCTGCAGCACCATTTTGGGCTGGTCAGGAGGCACTCACTTGTTTATCAGTTGCTCTCTGCAATCGATTGGGAGTTAAGCACTGCCTGTACCCTCTTGCACAGACAATCCTCGCCGCACACTTCCTGAATTCATTACTCTGACGTTGTCACATAGCTAAATGATGTTATAAAAATTAGATACTGCAGGCCATTAAAAGCGTTGCATGCTCATTGAAAAGACATCCACCAAAGAAACCCTCCAGATAAAACCATCAAGAAATTTCTTCCCAGTAGGCAATGCAGCTCACAACTTTCCCCTGGGCACAGAAATCGCCCTGGTTAGAAACCTCACATGACAGTTGCAGCGGGGCTGGTTGCCATTTGTTTTGTGTCATTACTTCTGAGATTCATCTCATCCCACCATCCTCGCCGAACTGCCACATTTCCAGAGCCAGGCTCTGACAAGAGGCAAGCTGGAACAAGGCAGAAACAAAAGAAAGACACCTAACCTGTTTAAACAGGAAAGCAAAACACTCGCTGTGACCCTGTTTCAGGGAAGAACTTACCCAAAAAACAGATGCGCACTGTCCAGGGCTAAGGAGAGGCTATCTCCCCTGCTGATGCTTGAGGCACACTGTATTTCAGATGCATTTAAGAGTCCCTCTCCTGCACAAGGACCTTTTAATAGAAAGAAAAAAAAATAATAATAAGAAGAAAAAAACCACAAACAAACCACCTTCTGAAAATGAGAATCTGAGTCTTCAGGTCTCTCAATTTCTCCCTTCCTAAGTTGACAGTAACTGCAGTGTTGCAATCACACATGAGGGTACGTTAGTTAAATCATTGACGATTTCATCCTTTATGTAATGGGATACAATCGATATGATCAGGTAAGACAAGTCACAGCAATGACGTGTCACAGCAAAAATGTCTAAAAGGAGGTATTTGCCTGACAACTATTTAAAAACACAAATTTACATTTTAAAATGAATATGTATAAATATATGTGCAAACATAAAACTATAAGTATATCTATACATGCATGCAATGTGTGCACACACATATGTATAATCACATACATGTGCTCCTGTGGTTTTCCAGCTAAACTACCACCATGTGTTGTACGTTATCCCAGGGCACTGAAAGAAAGGTTGAAACCCGCCACTGGGGGCAGGGGATTTTTAAACCAGTTTCTACTGGACCAGAAATCCAGAAAGCCGCTACGTGCACGGGCCTCTGTGCCCATGACAAACACCAGCGCAGCCCAAACACCAGGAAGTTCAGCAGCACAGAGCCCCACTAAATGAACGAGCATGTTTCAGGGCCAGGAGGTGAGGACCATGGCTCCCTGTCTGTTGCTTAACTTCTCATGCCAAGCTCTTGGAACCCTTGCACCCTTTCAAAACTCCCAAGGTTGCACAGTGCAGGAGAGACACTGCCCCCGCGCAGCCACATCGCTCTGTAAGTGGCAATACCTGTTTGGATGACACAGAATTACACAGCTCTGAGCAGAAGCCCTTGCTTTCATTCCAGTTTCATGCTAGGCTGTGTTGGTTTTTTCTTGCACTGTTGACTATTTCAGTGGAAAAGCTCTTTTGTGTGTAAATAACTATTAGGTGTGTTGTGAGGTTGGTTTTTTTTAAAGCAAAGAAAATTCATAAAATAAAGCAGACAGAATTCATTTATGTGAAAAATAGAGGGATTAAACATAGCCAATAAATTACAATAAACTGTCCACAGTGAACAATGCCACCAGATGACCATAATGGAGATCCACTGCTCTTGTGCTTTTATTAAAAGAACAAAGCACTGCAATTAAATGTAAAATCCGGTAATATGTCATCGTACCTTAAGCATCCTTTTCTCATTCATTGAACACTGTCCTCTGATTTAATTGAAGCCTCTGGTCCCTTTGAGACAGCAATAGTCCTTACTCTAGGCCAAGTTTAGCATTTCATTATTTAGTAATCTGAGATGGAGTCATGCTATTGACTCTCAAGCAATCCTCTTTGCTTCTTATAACAAAAAGGATGCCCACAGAAATAATTGATACCACATTCTACTCTGTAGTAAATCGTCCCTTAGTGGATTGTGAAAAGAGGTTTTCGATTTAGACTTAAGAATAACAAAAGTTGGGTATATTTTTCACTGATGACCCCCGCATGACATGTCCATAACCCCTTTCACAAAAAAAAATGTTGGCCTAAAGGCATTTTAGCAGCTAAAATGAGTGACTAGAGGCTTTCCAAGTTTTGTTATATATAGTCAGTATATAAGTGATGCCTTCATACAGGAAAGTCATTTTTTTCTGCAGAACAACTCACTGTAGACCTGATCCGTACAAGAGCCGACAATCTCCTCCCTGGTATCAGGCAGCCATCAGCACTTGGCATCTCATAAAGGCAATCAGCAACTTGTAGATTCATTATATCTTTGCAGGCTGGAAATGGGCTGAAACTGAACAGGGTATTTTCTTTGTTACACGAAAAAGCCCAGGCAAGCCAGGCTCTGGATCCCGGGTTGAGGCCCCCATGTCCTCACAAGGCTGGGAATGGCATCCACCAGTTTCCCAGCTCCAAAACATTCTTATCTTGGGCAAGCCTCTGTTATGCTCCTGCCTTTGGGATTTTCAACCCTCCCTGCTGTAAGTGGAGCTTTGCTCCCTGCAGATTGCCCATGAACAGGCTAGGCTGTAGCTGCAGCCCCAGCTCCTCGGCTGGCTGCCCAAGCTTCACTGAAACTGCCCATGCAGAAACTCCCCTGGTCACAGTGATGTTGTATCTGTGGTCACTCCTCTCCTATCTCCCTGTTGACAAAGAAACAGCCTCGCAGCCACCAGCCTGGGCTGTTAGAGAGCCATAGCCAGACTCTCAGACACATCCTGCACACCCTTCCCACTTCCCTTCATGCAGAATGCTGCTCAAGGATGTCCTAAGCCACCATCTCTCCCCAAGAGCTCCCAGCAGGCTGGGCAGTGTCAGAGGGCTGAGCCTACTCTTCTTTTCCATTGGGATCATCACACTGCACTTGCACAACTATACAGGGTGATAATCACCTCCTCCTTCTTTTTGTCCATTTGCGGGGTCAACAGAGCATCCCTCCCTTCTCTCGCTAACTCCCTCCAGCACTTTGTGGTCCTGGAAGGACTTAGTGCATAGACCCCACTGCCAACCTCCTCTTCACCATCATCCAAATATACTCCTCACTTTGCACAAAGTGTCATGCTAAGGCATCTGGCAAGTCTTGCTGTATCCACAAAAAGGCACTTGTCTGTCTTTCCTGAAGTCAACAGCATCATGCTCTGCACAAAGTGTGTTGGGACTTGCACTGTGGCACAGCAGGTACCACCAATCATGCAGCCAGTGTACAAAATCTGCAGAACTGGTGGAATGATTCCCTCATTTCAGGAGGGGGAGTTTGGGAGGTGAAGGCCACGTGCACTGCAGTTTGTAGGATGGTTTCAACATCCAAGAAGGTAAACTCCACTAATTCCTCTCACCAAATATGTAAGAGAACTAGGCACAGTTTATAAGAGGTGATCTGTTATGGTCTCATCACTGTGCTTATTAATGACCAGCTCTAATAATGAATGCAGGCACATGAAGTCAGTGATCCCATATACTGAGGGGAAGCCTGCCCTGTCCACTCGCTTGGGTTCAACCCACTGGTCCAGGCTTGGGGAAAATTTAAAGTTGGTTAGTACAGAGAGAAATTGTGTAGACATAGGGGTGGGTCCAGGATTAGGACATCAGCCCTCCCACAAGCCAATCCTACATACGACAAAAGTCAAACAGAAAAGATTACCCCAACACCTCCTTGCTTTCATACCCTGGCACCTCTTGTTCCCTGGAGTACCGAAAAAAATGTATTTTCACTAACTTTGGAAGACCAATGCCCAATGGTCAAAAGAGAATATTCCTTCTGGAAAGCTGCACTGTTGTTCCCAGGCAATGCAAGCACAAAGCGAAGCTGGGGAGACCAAGCTCCCCCCAGTAAACTCACACAGTTCCCATTAATATTAATGGGAATTACAGAGGTGTATTGGGAAATAACCTCCTTGCAGGGCTGCAAATCTCATAGCCCTGACCTACACTCATAAGCCTGCACTCAAACTTGCCTGTATATAATGCTGTAATCTATTTGGCATGTTAAATATTTCAAATTAAAAAGTGTCAGGGTCAGAGCCAAAACAATGCATTATATGGGATAAGACTTTAATTCAGTCCGTCCTGGGAGAGACATGGAAGGAGGAGAAATTCATGTCAATTATTTTGCATTTTGGGAGAGTTATTTGACTGTAGGACTAACCTATACCAGGGCACTTTTCAGGGAGTTTTGTTTTGTTTGTTTGCTTCTCTTCTCCCACTACTCAAATTATCTCCAGGTCCTTAGATCCATTAGACTAATTAATATTAAGAACATATGCATATGCAAATTAGGCCATGGTGCCCATATATTTCACTTTACATGACAGCTTGAAGTGTAGTTGTGTGAGTCAATCAAATGCCATAAATTTGCTATGCACAAGAGATCATTAATATTAATTGGGGCATGGGCACTGTGCAGTAGCCCATGCCACCATTAGAAATGGACCCCTCACTTTAATTGTTCAGCAATTCTTTTTTTTTTTTTTTTTTTTTTTTTATATCACTGTCCATGGCCTGATTAAAATATGCTGTGGGTTTTTTTTTTTTCCCAGGTAGTCTTCAGAACAGCATCAGAATTGTATTAAAAAACACAGAGCAGACCTTTTCTAAGACAGATGGCACACAATGAGGTTAAAAAAAGTATCTTGAGATCCAACCAGCAAGAACAAAAAAAAAAAAATTGCTTGCATTGTTGTTTTCATTATCTTGCTTCTGTCATTTCATGAGCTTTGTATCTTGCAAGGAAAGAAAGAAGGGAGAAAAACTGTGAAATTAATCTTTTGTGCATGGCCTGATAAAGAAGAGACATGCTCAGACAAAAGATAGACTGAGAGAAGGTACCGTGATTGATGACTAAAGTAAAGGTGTCAGAAGAGTATTATGTAAATTACTGGAGGCACAGACCATTTCAGAGAGAATGAGAGGGAGAGGGGAAGGCAGAGAGAGAGAGAAAAAAAGGACTGCAGAGTCGATGTCACCAAGACACTGGTCCCCAAGCGCCAATTTCTTGCCATCTTTCATCTGCTCAGACAAGCTCACCTCACTTTCTATTTGGTTTGCACAATGTAACAAAGGAGGGAAAAAACTGTCAACATTAGCATGAATAGAGCCCAAAAGCGGGGTTCGAGCACGCAGCGTCTGAAGTGAATCAGTGAGACGGGAACTTTAAGGCAGTCTCATCGCTAGTACGTGTGCCTGTGCGAGGCGGCGGCTCGGAGCCGATTCGCTCTTTATTTTGTGCCAGAATCAGGATTCAGATAGACAGGTTGAGGGTCTTTCTCTATGTTTAACATCCAGCTTGATGCCTCCCTGCCTCTGCACGCACCTGCACACATGCATGTGCATCTGATGAACACACTCAGCCTCACATGGACCTGCCGGCAGCCACCTCCAGGACAGCCTGGACATGACCCTATTGCTCTTCTCCACTGCATCTCTTTAATCAAATTCATGCCCACCCCCACACACTGGACGAAAGAGAAGGGATAGACAGACAGCTCACATCTCCCGAACTCTCCCCAGAAAATGTTTTCTCTGACACAATCACATGCAACACTCCTGGCCACATTCATACCAAACCCCCATCCACACCCCATCTCTGCTGCTCCCGTCTCCTCTGTGCACCCAGGAGCCTGACTGAGCAGAGCTTATGCAGTGCCTGCCACAAACTTCCAGAAGGATTCAATGAAAGCATAGTCCAAAACAATTTATTCCAAGCAAAACTATGTTTGGTCTCCCATTCCTCATCCTTCTGGCATAGAACTGCCCCTGGTTTTCACATCCCAAGAGGATGATGCAGTTAATAGCAGGGAAAGTAAAAAACCTCCATTTTTGTATTTTTACCTTTCTGAAAAAAAAAACCAAACAAACCAAACAAAACAAAACTCCAAGGCAAAACGCAACAGACTTTCAGGAATTTTTTCCCTTTGTTCCTGACTATATGATTAATCTGGCTCCTGCTTTAAAACCAATTATTACGTATTGTCTTTTGAATTTCACCTCTGCCATATCTTTGCCCCTATTTAATTCAGTCCCTGGCTTTTATTCAAAAACTTCATTTTCCAAGGAAAAAAACAACTACAAACGGTCACCTATCACCTCCATGGTAACAAGTGAAAGGAGCATTCGAGGGGAAGAAAATACTAAATTGGTGTTTGATGAAATGCACTATTCTATTCCAGATGTGCTCCTGATACGCAAGGCTTAAGGTACATGGTGCCCTCTATACAGTAACTAATTACCTTGATACTCACCCTATAGAGTGAATCCCTGTTTTTAAGATGAGAGAGAGAAGCATGAGCTGGGAGGGCGGCACACTCACCTCCCTTATCTCTTTCCTCTGGCAGCTCACGAAGGGCATCCCTTAGTCACATCTTGCCCGTGAGCTAAGTGCTGTGTTCAGATACAATGATCTCCAGCTCAGCTATCTCAGGTTCACTCTGCATTTGTCCTGCTGCAACAGAGAGCAGGATTTGGTGCATGGATTGCATCCTCCCTGCAGAATACAAAATTGCTTTAATTCTCACCCGTTACATGCGCTCACAGCTATCAGGAAGGGAGAGGGACTATCCTCCACCTTCCCCTTACTGCTCTTCCTGCTGTCCTGCCCAGCACTGGAAAACAAAGGGAAAGGGCAGGATTTGGGGCAAAGATGGCAAACCTGGCACGGCCCCTGGCCCCATTTCAGTACAGAGCACGAGTGTGCAAATGAAGCTGCGTTCTCAACTCCCTTCCTTTAGATTCAGTCAGCTATCACATGGCTTTAATTTCAAGTGTTGAGAGACATTATAATGAGATTTAATAGCGAATTGTTTCAATTTTGCATCCTGTATAAGTTCTGTTGGCCAGGCAGTATATTCCCTGGAAAAAACATTCATTTCTTCCCATCAAATTTTTCCTTTTTCCACTCTTTTTTTGCACCATGAGTGCAACAGCTGGAAAAAATTCAAAATCTAAAGAGGCAGCTATTTCTATACCATCAATTTGCCCCTAAAAGAGTGAAATGATAAAATGAGTGGGAAAAAAAATAGATATCCTGGCCACCAAGCTCTGTGCAAATCAGTTTTTAAAGTATCAGTGAATTCACATTTTAAAGAATACTTTAGTTTGCAAGATTGAAATTCTTTTTAAGAAACTCTCAAGGGAAGTTGTCATTTTAGGCTGCACAAACCAAAACCTTTCCAAAATCAGGTGCTTAGGAAAAAAATTGAAGCACTTTAATAATTTAAATTGCTCCCCTTTGCACATGCCCAGAACCCAAATCCCTTTTCTAACTGAAGTGCTTATATAAAAATTTGACAGCTCTTATAATTTTAAATTGCTCTACACTGAGTATGCTCAGAACCTTGATCACTTCCAAATTCAAGGGCTTATAAAAATTTGAAGCACTCCAATAATTTTAAATTGCAATGCACAGTGCAGAGTGATTTAAAATTATTGGACTGCTTCAATTTTTTTAAAAGGTCTTCAATTTGGAAGTGAGTCAAGCAGCATTCTAATACAGTAGTTTAAGACGTACTGTGCTGATCTAAAAATTTAACATCTAAAAATAATGAAAATTAAACCAAATACACTATTTAAGAAGTGAGAACGGTTTTCCCAAACATACCTAGAAAATCCAGAAAACCACAACTTCTGACTGCTCAATTCTTCACAAATGAGACAACAGCAACAGGTAAAGGAGGAGATGCTTGAGTTGGAACTAAAAATGTAAAGTCAGCTCCAACCCATGGCTTGAACACCATGAAAGCCCTCCTGGAAGTGTCCAAAGAAAAGTAGAGTAGAGCAAAGCACAGTGGGTAGTTACTCACGCCATGGGAACACTACCTATGGCCATCTGCAACATGAAGGCATGGCCAAGAGGCATCCCTGCATCCAATGGATGAGATTTGCCCCTCCAAACCACTTACATCTATTCTGAGAGGTGCAAAGAGCCTTCTTGGCAGGATCAGAGCTTGTGCTGACACCCTGGTGAGGGATAGGCACAGCAAAGACTAGACGGGGCCCTTTGGTCCCCTCTTGCAGGGGAAGTGAGCGATGGGTTTAGACTATTTGCAGATCTGCTTGTTATAGACCAGCACTTTTTTGGATGGTGTTTCTATTTCCTCCCAAACCATATGCTTTCTAGTGGGGACTCACAGCAAGCGTCCCATGCATGGATCAAAGCACTGGCTCCCCACTGCTTTGCTTCATGAAGAGTGGAAATACATAATTTCCACTAGTTTTAGTGTTAGACACTGGCTCTGTGTGTAAGTCTTTTTGGCACCTATTCGCTTCCCTTTAAAATCTTTCCCTTTTTTGGAGGTGATTTATATTAATAAACTGTTTCAGATCAGAATTGGCATGATATGTAAAACCCATGCCTGTTTGGTATTTCTGTTGTGTATGCTTAATTTGAATGGGAGGGAAGAAGACATCACTGTTTAGCTGGCTGGAAGTCTTTTTTTGTTCCAGACATGCAAGTCTCTTCTCAGGAGTCAACTGTAACTATTACAGAGTTTCTTCAAAAAAATCAGTTTTGACATCCTGAAGATAGGGAACGAAAAGAGACTTGAAGTCACCACATTTTCCATGCATTCATGAACATCTGCAATGTAAAACTGTTTCACAACAGGGGCTAGGCTCTATTTCATCTTATAACAAGTTGGGAATCTTGTCTATTTGCAGCTTATTCAGTCTGTTTGATACCAGGGACACTGTGTCTTCGGTGTGAGCTTCATTTTGAAGTTGAGGTCTTGTGGCCTTCTCTGTTGTCTTTTGTTTCTTGCTAAGTTAAAACTCACAGGAGATGACAGAAAGAGTCCTTATGTCTAGCTCCAGGCTAATAAAGGAGGCTTGTTAAATTTTGATTATTATCTATTCAAAACGAGCATCCTTGGACGAAGAGAGAGATGGCACCTAGGGCAGTGCAGTTTCTAGTGTGAATTCCTGGAAGAGAGAAACTCTTCAAGTATGGATTAGCTGGAGTGAGTCAAACAAGTGCAGGAAGTTTGGGCAGGAAAGCCGAGCAGAGACGTTTTCAGAATAGAGGCATCCCTTTTAATACTGGGACCAGCTAACGAAGAAGGAAAATGGCTCTGCAGGAGAGAAGAAAGGGCCTAGGACTGGGAGGCAAGACCAGCATAGGACAACTCCTTAAATCGCAGGTATGCTTCCAGGTCCTTGGGGATTCAGGAGGTCAATGCAAGTCCTGAAAGGCAGTGGCAGACAGAAAGCACTTTGCACAGACTACCAGTAGCTTAAAAGCTCATAGACAGGTATGGCAGGACATGGCAGAGCAGCACACAAACAGTATGGCGAGGGGTTTCCACCTGAGCCACGTTACTCATTTGCCTGCACTCATTAGTGGCGTTACCTCTTTTATAATCTAATGCAGTCCGTTAAACAAGCATTGAAACTTTTCCTTTCATGTTCACGAAGCCCTTTTGTCATTTTTTTTTTTTTTAATTCACATCTCTGGTCAAAATAATTCGTTCTACCCAGCAGGGTCAGAGCAAGAAGTTCCCATTGCAGCTGGTTAAAGATAAATGGCGCCCGCCTACAATCCTACACTACGAACTTGCACTTTTAAGCAACAGATTCACGATTTATCACGTAAAAAGTATCTGCTTTGAAAAAAAATGGTGCAAAGAGATTTTATTCAATAGGCCGTAATGATGAGCTATTATGGTCTATCAGGTGGATAATGTGCATCTTAAAATACTGTGTAAATACATATTTCTATAATAGCCTGTTACCTTTCCAAAGGAGCCATTGCAGCCTGCGTTTGAAGTGAGAAGAAGCTCATAGGAGATGGGTTCTAGCATTTTTTTCCCCTCAGCAGGAGGTGGCCAATGACAATTTTTCCTGAATTAGAGAGGAAAAATATTATTTTCTGATTCAAATGAATAATAAAAAACGGTGGAAACCAGCAGCTCAGAGAACTTTGGCTGGAAGGAAGGAAGGTAAGTGTTAATGTTATGAGAGTGCTGAGAGACCTTTGCTCTCTCCTACTGTCAATGTATTTTCTTGCTCCCCAACTTGTCCTCCATATTGTCTTCCCAAGAGCTGATAGAATTATTTGTTGTAAATAACTTTCATTGGAGTTTTGATCCTGAAAACACCTATGTATGAGAGCAGCTAGACACCCGACAGTAGGGTTTTTTTAATATTGCACAGGTATATCCCAAAGTCCTACATATATGCTAGTTATTGGAAAGTTATTATTAACACAATTCAAAATTAGACAGTTTTGCTGGCTTGCAAATAGCTGAGTCAGATTATCGGCCACTTGTGATGTGTGACTTGTGATGCAAGTCAGACAGAAACTCTTGGTTTCAGCTCCTCGACTGAAAACTGAGAGTTTCAAAGCAATGGATAAAGATCCAAAATTGAAACAACATAAAGGAAAAGTGGAGTTCCTGGAATCAATAAAGTTTCTCCCTACTCACTGAACAGAAACAAGCCATGGCTACTGTGACCACATAAATAAAAGCAAGATAGATCAGTTTTCTGTGTAAAAAATGCAAGTGAATTTTAATTTGATTCAAACATCTCTGTTTCTATCACAGAAGACTAAAAGACCCTACACAGGTTTTCCTAAACAACCTGCAGTCCCGCAGAGACTAGCACAAGCTGACCTGCAAGATTTGTTCTTACTTTTCCCTTCCTCCTCCACAAACCACTGCATGTGATGGACCACTGCAATGGGCTGACAAACATCTCCTTGAACACAGAGACCCCCAAACCAGAAAGAAATGCAGAGTGAGAGCCAAGCAACATACCTCACTTCTCTTCCTATTTGCCCATATTTTGGTATTTACACTCTGTGCCATCCCTCACACAAAGCACATATATAATCCTTTATTGTAGTGCTGGAAAAGGATTCTCTATTATTTGCAATTATTTCCTAATTTGGCCAATATAAGAGGTTATTGCTGCTGAAAAGAATGAATAAAAGCATATCTGAGGCAAAAAAAGTGCTAGTAGTAAAGTTTAAAAAGAGCACAGATGAAGATTAATAACCTCTGAAGTCAGGGCACTGAGTACTTAAAACAAGTAAAAAGATATTAAAGAGCAAGAGAATGGAGCCAGAAGGAACTTCTGTTACTACATCCAAAGCCACATGCAACTTCTCAAGTCACTCAGTGCTGACTCTGTGAGCACTCCCAGCAAACCTACCCCAATGTCAAGGAAACAGGGTTGATTTACAACTTTTTCCCCCTGCAAAACTTCAGGTGAATGTGTTTTCTGACTTATCTGAAAGTCACAGGGAAACATAGGGAGTATGAGCTCACAAATATTGGAAGCCTGTGGGGAAAAAAAAAACAGGGTTCACCATTGAAGGTGGAAGAAAGTAGTTTGAATGCAGACTGCATTCATGGACAAAGGACCACGAAGTTGATGGGAGGCTTTCAATTGAGTTCAATAGGCTTTGGCTCATGCCAAAAGCTACTTCACCAAAAACAAACGACAACTGTCCATCCAGACAAGTGTGGAGAGGGGAGGTCACGCTCATGGAAACCAGAGATCTGTAACCAACAAATTTTGCCCTATTCCAGTAAAAATGCAGGAGGACGTTCTGCAGCCAGTCCGCAGATGCACACAGAGCTACTGTAGCTGTTCACATGAATACCAGAAAGGGCACAAACTTCTTAATCCCAGAAACGCTGCTTGTAAAAGGAGTGGGCACAAACATACAAAGGAGTGGGCACAAATACACCCCCTAGAATGGCAGTCAAAACTGCAGAATAAAGCAGTTAGGACTCAGAAGAACTGAGTTAATAAAGTCAATGGAGAGATGATTAAAAATACTTTGCTAAGGAGAAAACAGTTTTAGTCACATGCATACTGAGATGTCACCATTTAATAAAATGACAAAAACTATCTATCACATATGCATGAACACAGAACAATATAAAGAGGTTAACAGAAATTGATGGCATCCCAGCTTTAATTTTACACTGAATTGGAGTCTTTGGTGATTGAAATAGACAAAGATGTATAGGGTTATCTTGTTGAAGAGGCTTTGCTAATTACTGGCACTTGTCATTTCTCCATAGCTTTATCTAAGTCAGGAAGGCTAACTAGCTCTTTTTCCCCAGTGTGCATTGTTTGTTCAGTAGGCTTTGTGCTGAGAAAGCCTTTTTCATAACTGCACCTCATTATTAACGGGTTCATAAATAAATGAGTCCTAATATTTTCCTCGGTTAGCATTTATGATAGGGACATTTGGACTACAAAAGATTACACTTGTCTTTAATAAAAATAGGCACTTATACATGAAGCCTATTAGGGTCCCTGTTACGCTGAAGAGGAGGAGGAGGCAGAAAAGGGGAGGAGCAGGATTATAAAAACATGCTTTATAGCACTATCATATTTTTCATGTGATTTTAGTAGCTATTTATTACCTTACATTAGCTAATTATGGCTCTAACCTGATGCGTATTTGTGGATTACATACTCTGTCCTGTGGTTTGCCATACTGCACACTCTCAAACCGATCTAGCAAATACTATAAACTAGGAAAAAACTTGCAGACCTGAAAACTTTTGGAAAAATAAACGAGGCAAGAGACAAAGCTGAGTGCTATCGTACGGCTGATACTCAGGTGCGGATGCATCCTCTCCCAGATTTGACAGACTTTGTTTCTGGAGACGTGGTCCAACTCACTACTGAGATCAGAGTCAAGAAAAGCTGGAAATCAGCTGCAAGGGTGGTGGGGAGGGTCACATTTGAGGAAGATCAAGACAGCTGTAAAGTTGCACAAGATACCAGAGCAATCTCAAGGAGCATTAGATCTCTTCCTTCATGTGCTCTCCCTCCCTCCCTTTTCCCACTCCCCTACCTTTCCAGGAGGTTCATACTAAAAACACCCAGTGCCACAAGCCAGAACAAATGACAAAAGAGAAGACACTTGCTCTCCCCACTCCATTTTTTTGCACAGGGGACACGCTGATGCAACATCAGGACTGGACCCAAATCTCCCACAGCCCAGGCCAACATTTTAGCTATAATGTCATCTTCTCTTTGTGCTTTCAGCTCTGAGAATGGTGCCTTCTGCACAGCTCACCAGTGCCTGCTGCAAGCCTGTGCTGCACACCACAACACATGTGGATGAAGCCAGAAGAGCAAGTAAATATTTGCTAAGAGACTGTATTAAGTGGAGTAGGTTTTGTGGCCAAATCTGACTCTTCTCTTCCAACACAAACACCCAAATGTTGCCATTTCCCCATATTTTTCCAAAGGTCTCTGCTAGGATCAGGCCTGCTGTTAAGCTTCAGAGGTTTTATTTTATTAGGGCTACAAAAAAAAAAAACAAACCTTAAAATAATTAAATCAATCCTTTTCAGAAGACATTCATAACATTGTCAGATAGATTTAAAGTGTTTCAGGACTCAAACAATGCTATCTATTTTATAGTTACTGTAACGCACCTTTTGTCAGCTATTTATAAAATGCTCTGTAGTCTTCTTTAAACTTCATCTTTTCAAAAATAACTTCAGACCAAAGAAGCTGTAATGGACAATTCAAGACGTCAGAAATGCATCTGCCTGAGACCACAAAACTTTTCATCTTTCTCTTAGGAAGTAATAATCTGAAAGCAAATACATCAGAAAGCTTGTGCTGCAGCATAATAAAGAGTGAGCTAATTTGGCTTTGTGAGACAAGTTTGAAGACCCAAAAGCATTTATAACATTTGTTTTTGTTTTCCTAATTAGATGTGATGCTCTTTTTTGTTTGTTTGTTTCACTTGATGCTAAAGTCATTTAAATCAAAAAATCATTTAAATATATCTGTCATGGGTTTTTTTCATAAATCAAAATGAAATACACAAAACCAATTTAATCACAAAAGTACCACTTCCTTCAGGATGTCAGTAATTCTCAAAATTGCTTTAGATATTTGCTAGATATCAGAAATGGGCAATGCAGCATTTTAAGTGGCAGAAATGCATTAGTACTATGTAAGTACATGATCCTTAATGTACTAATCTCAGCAATATGTGTAATGAGAACTTTCAGTAACACTTTATTTTAAGTGTCCTCTGAGAAATGCTAATTTACAATGAAACACCTATGGAAGTACATGTGACATCTACATGAATACCAAATGAATTCATTTTGATCAATGCTATTACAATGAATATGATATGAATTCGCAATGATAGGGTGTTTAAAGAATTAGCACATTTTCCTTTAATATTACATATGTTTTGAAGATTAGCATATGTTAAAAACCATGTTACATGTTCATTAGAAGGTTTGTATTTTAGGATGTACAAGAGGAATGCCATATGACTGTTAAAAACTTGTTTACATCATTTAAAACATTAACAAAGAATACCTGTTAGTGGCATAGGTTCTCACTTCAGTCCCAGTAATGAGATCTGCAGAGTTCAATGAATTCCTTTACTTGCATTTGAGGACAGTGTATAGAATAATGGTCTGGACTTTGTATCCACTGCTCACCCAGGCATATAACTACTCACCCACCAAAAAGCCAGTAGTACTATCTAGAGCAGAGCATTTTCATACTTAAGAATAATGTGCCTTGTGTGTTAAAAAAAACTAACTGATGAGCCCCTCTAAAATCTGACCATTAGTGTCATGAAAGGAACCGCTGGGATCTGCAGGTTTTGTAAAGATAAATCTTAGCTCAAGTGCCAGAACAGGGGCTGAGGTTTCAAAAATTGGAGCCCTGTTGTTGTCTTCTCTAACTGGGAAGCCTTGGAGCAACCCCAAGATGTAGATAAGATGTTTTGAAAGCCCTTAACAAGCTAACTGGTGGAGGAAAAAAAAATACAGTTGGTCAAAAGCTATCAACAAAATAAAACATCTGATCGCACCTCTGTAGGTTTGCTGTTACTTCTCCCAAACCCGTGAGTGCTGGTTGCCCTGTTTGCCATTCCTTTCAAATCTATGAAATTTCAGAGTATGTTCTGGTGACAGTATAGAAATGTTTCTCGTGGGTCACTGCTCTCCTGGCAGATGAGGACAGCAGTCCCTGACCAAGCCCAGAAACTGCTGCAAGTTAATCTGCAAACTCTCTCCTTTCTGTGGCAGAGGCTACAGCCACTTACAGCTGCATTAAAACAGTCAGCATTTGAGGAATTAATAAGTAAAAGAGAAACAGATAGGAAGGCAATAAGAGAGCTGGTCCAAGCTGTAACAGAGCTTTACATTCCTTGGAAACAATGACAAGGAATGATGGCCCAGACCTCAGCAACAAATGCTAATAAAAAGCAATGACACTGATGTACTTGCTCTAGTTTTATTTCATTTTAAAACCTTCATATGAACTTTTTTATATGCATATTGTATATGTATATATATATATAGACACACACACACACCAGTGGTGTCCTCCTCTAAATGTGACTGTTTACTAAAGGTCAATAGCAACCATAATGCTATCATTTTTCTTAAAGCATTAGACCATTTTCTGTCATCGCATACCAACCTTGGCTGCGTTTATTTAGGATTGTTTCCTTTTACATCTAGCAGGAACCATGTTTAGTGGCTGATGCCAATAACCAATTGCGCTAATCAAGGTGTGACACCTGCCAGAGTAGAGGCTGAACCAGCAGTATGTGTTGGCTGAGCGCTGAAAAATCACGCTAATTGCCGGCGTCTGGCCTTTGGCTGGACTATCAGGTGTTGGGAGCTTTCGGCAGCGATTCGCAAGGCTTGGAAAGGATACAGGAATCCTCTTACAGCTCTGACGGCCCTTCCTTACACAGTGCCAAATATCTGCTGTGAGATGCTACCTGCACTTCCCACCCATGTCCCTAACACCAGCGGGTGCTCAGCACCTCACTGATGGAACCGTTACACAAGCTACAAGGTTCATGCATCCTTGACACCACACAGCAGAAATTGCTATCTGCCATTAAGAAGGCCACTAAAGTGCTCCTAGCTCTACACCTGACCATATTACCAGAATTACCCCAAAAAAATCACAGTTAAGGGTGCGTGTGTCTATATAGACAAATGTCTGTGTACTTACACAAACATACACATGCACATATAATTACTTATGGATAAGGCAGGCTTGTGACCTTCCCCTGTTTAAGCATCAAAGAAAGAACTGTCGATTTGACTGAAGATTAGAAAAGAGTTTAATAAAAGCATAAGAGAGATCCTGAACTATTGTGCCTGAGATGATGTGAGCTGCAAAAGTGCTGCAAAGCACTTCACTCTGACATAAAAAAAAAAAAGTGAAAAGGAATTGCTAAAATTTGTTTATGTTTACATTTAATTAATTCTTTTAATTTAGCAAGGAAAACAGAGGCCACATCTCAGAAGAGTGGTAAAAGAAAACGTAACGTTTGATTTGTCTGTTGCTGGGATAAGTAACATAAATAAGGAATGAACTTCAGAAAAACATGTTTAAAATACAATTTAGAATAATAAGAATACCATTAATATGATTTCTCATTCTACATTTGCTCATCTAGGCCACATGCTTCTTGGTATGAAGTTGGTGCTATGAAATATACTTGAAAATTCACATTTTGCTTAATCATTAGAAGCCTGGAATTCAGATACCAAAAAAGAAAGGGAAAAGAGAGAAGTGAAAAATTGAAAAATTTTCTCAGAAAATTGCCTCAAAATGAAATTCTGCCCTTTTCTTCTACACCAAAAAGTCATTACCATCTGACAGCTGTTTAGTGGCATATGTGTGTTGGTGGTACCAGTCCAATTCCTAGTGGGCAGGTGTCTGCATCACAAAAGCCACCATCACAATTGGCACTAATTGGCACCCTTGCTGGCAGCCTCCATAAAGAAAACACGGATTAGATGGCACAGAGATCAAATTATCCTGTCACCATAAAGGTGATCTCCCCTTTAGGTCAGGAAGGCCTGTTAGCAGGACAGTTTCGGGGAAGTTTGCACTTCCTGGGCTTGTATTTTGCTGGAGTGGCATGAAATGTCGGGTGTCTGATACTGGCAATGAGGTACATTTTACAGGCACTTTCACTTCATTTTTTTAGCTGAATTTCAAAAGAAAAAAAAACAAAAACAAACAAACCCAAAACAACACACTCAGACTCAAAACTCAAACAAACCAGAAAATTCCCTCTTAATTTGGACAGTTTCTGATCAAGACAGACTTGTTATTTTATGCAGATAGTCACCACATTGCTCTGCTGGTTTTATCAGTATATTTGATGCCTTTCTTTGTATGGTGGGTTTTTTTGGTTTGGGGTTTTTTGGTTGTTTTTTTTTTTTTTTTTAACACCATGCAAATTCTGTGATTTTTCTAAGTATAGGGTGCAAAATACCCTAGCAAACGGGGGGGGTGGGGGGGGGGGGGGGGGGGGGGTGAAGTCTTACAGCTCAGCAAGCTTTATGAGGATATTCTCTTAGTTATTGAGATGAGTTGAATAATTCTCCACTAATTTATACACCAGTGAAACTGGCCTGTTGGCAAGTCCACAATTAATGCGAATGCCAAGTGGGATTGCAGCTTTGTTTCATCTAGGAAAACACTTAGCTGAACAGCAGCTTTCCCAGCTGAAAATGTGTGTCTGTCTTTAAACTTGCAACAGAAGCTGGCATTTCTTCGTTTCCATTCACTCTATCATTATGATGCATTATACAATGTAATGATGTAATACGCTGGAAAGCTGAAACGCTAGCTCTTTGCCAAAAATAATAATACAAAAAGTGTACAATTATTTTCATCTATGAAAGCCACTCTCACTACCATCTCCAGCTCCCCAGTCAAAGAGAAAGCTTTCCTAATAGCAGATCATCTCTTTCTGCTTGCGAATTGAACATGACTGTGAAAGGAGTGGACGTCAGCTCATCCATGCCGAGTTACAACTTTTAAAAGATGTAAACATATTTATCACTCCAGCACGGCAGCTCATCACCACACATTCCTCACGCTTACATTTTAATAGTATTTTTCCCCACAGGATGAGCCCCTTGCCTGTGGGACGTGCCGTTTCATTCTGCAAGTGGCTGCACCGGGGCTAACTGCGAAGGGATTACTGAAGGCATAAAAGGCACCAGGATTTGGACCTTGGTCAGAGGATCAAAATGCCAGGAATTTTTCAGGCCTGGTCTTACCACTCCTTAATCACCAAAGTCATGAAAATACCAGGCTGGTGTATGCACGATGATGCTGTTTCAGCTGGGATATAACCTGCCCCAGGGCAACAAAAAAGTCAGTGACAGAGCAGAAACAAAATGCTGATTGCTTTAGGTTAACCTCCTGCTCTACTGCTTTATTGACTGACACAGAGTCTGTACAGCCTCAGTGCCTCAACACACCTCCATATGCAAAGCCATGAAATCAGTACCAGGTAGCCTCAGCACAAGGAGCATTTTGCAAAATGCATCTACATATGTGCCCCAACCACAGAAGTTCAGAGAAACAGCAGCTCCTCTTAGCTGCATGGCAAACGGTGCGATGGGCAGATGACAAGGTGAAGCTACAAAAAAAAAAAAAAAGAAAAGCTTTGTAACAAACTCAGCTGCCAAAGTGGTTTCCATTTTGGTCACTGGATTGGTAGCTCCCAGAACAGGGTTTGCCACTGGCAGCAAAAGCCGCTGTCGGTGGTCCGAGGGCAGAGACATCCCCAACCAAAGCTCCTATCTGCTCCTGTTAAGCAGAGAGGAGGGACCTGGGGTGTGAGTCAGTGCAGAGCTAAAGACCATCTTTTAGGAGGAAAACCAAAAACCAGAATAAAATCAATGTGACGGGGAGCGGTACAGTACCCAGCTGTGGGGTTAGGGTGCAGGAGGCAGACGTCGTGCATCAACCAGGCACGGGTTTGCCAGGCGGAGAAAATTCTGCTCCTACAGTGATATACAATTGCACAGTAAGTGTATCTTAATAATACAATAAAGTGTTAGCTCTGATTAGAAAAGAAAGATGAATTCTTCTGCTAAACCAGGGTAACCCTAAAAGCATGTTAACATGAAATACTAAATAAAATGCTACTCATCTATAATAAATCTTATTACACATTTTGGCAATTTTACTACTAACATACCGAAGGTTTCAAGCAATGTTTGAAAATAGAAATCTTAAATTGAATCATTGTTGCATGAATATATGCAAAATATTCATTTCTAGCACTGTGAGGGTTGAGTGCTTTTAAATTGGAGAAATCACTCATGACTTCACCTTTTCATGCAAGATAAAGTTGTATGTGGTAACATCATTACAATGTCATGAAAGGAGTGGAAATCATACAACAGTTCTGCCTAAAGCTAATATACAAAAAAGTACTTCTATATTTTTCAATATTGTTCAATATTTAAAGGTGCAGTACAAGGCTTTAAATATATTAAAAAAAAATCATTAGACTTCAGATGTCAGTGCGGCCTTCACAGAGTACTGAGACTAATAAAATCATTGATGAGATCTCTTTAATATTTAACAGAATTCATGTCTTAGGTACTAGCCTATTTTCAACTCCAGTCTCTGTAGAGGAAACTAAATATAGAAATAAAAAAAGCAAACGATTTATGTGGTGGTCATTATAGATTTTTTTTAACTAGGGCACTAAAATTAAACTATTTACTCAATAATGCTGTCATAACAACAGAGAAAACGCTATGACATTTAAATAGTCTTTCCTATAAATCCTTTAGCAGGAGATTACTTCAAAAGTACATAACACTTTTATACACATTAACAATCAGTAAATTCAATCAGTGAAAACGAACGAGCGTACTTCGCAACGAGTTGCCGCACCATGAATTACCAATATAGAGTTCAGAAGACTACGGCAATCTTAAAGGTGCTCTAAAAAAGCGGGAAAGGAATCATTTGAGCTTATATACTTCTTTGTCTTTTCTTCCTTCTGATTTAAAAAAAAAAAAAAAAAAAATTAGACCTGAAAGTTCAGCCTCAGAAGTAGACATTATTTAAATATATTATTTTTTATAGCACACATGTGAGGAAAAAAGAAAAAATAAAAAACAGGGTAAGGCAATCACACAATGTCAGGCTCAACTTTAAACCTTGATACACGCGAAATGGATAGCTCCATCTCAGCAAGGCAACCACTGCTTCAGCTCTTGGAGTCACGGGGATGCAGAGCAAAAATGTCTCCAGCTTTGAGTTTCAACCCTGCCACCAAAATATTCTCATTTGTTAAAATAAAAATGCAAATTTCTAAATTATTGCTTTATTTTTATGTTAAAAAAAAAATAAAGTCCCACCTGCTGTGGCCAGGCTGTTGCTAGGTGACAATACCGCGGCACGGGCCGTCGCCGGTGATGAATGGAGCACCCAGCCCAGCTGGCGGCAGTCCCCACACCGGTGCCGCGGCTGTCCCACTCGGCCCTCGTGCCCTCCAATGGGTCTGCCATGAAACAGCACAACAGGCAGGCTGCAAAGGCCAGGGTGAGATTTTGGCAGCGGGAGGGTTGGTCTGCCTCTCACTGGCCTGGCCAGGAGGATGGCGGCATGGCACCAGTGGGCTTCACTGAGCTTCCGTGCCTTGGTGGTGATGCTAAAGCCAACAGGGGCACACAACTTCACCAAGGAGCAAATAGAGCCTATCCTAAAAGTTATTGTTGGTAGTGTTGTGGTTCAGGTGAACCTGCCAGTGGCACAGAAGCTCAAAGCTGATGCTTGCACACCATCTCCATAGTCTGCTGTGCCCACCGTCAAACCCTGGACATCATGGGGTCCCTGCTGTCACCAAGCTTGCCCTTATTTTAGATGTTTACAAATCACTTTGGGGGTTCTCCTTGCCTCAGGTGCTCCACCTGTCTTGTAACCCCTCTGCCCACACACCACTTCTCCACCTCCACATGTCCCACTGGGATGCAGAGCGTGAGGAAAAGGCCTTTTTACAAAAAACCCTTCATATTTGAGCAATGGACAAGGATAAGCCCTTGTGCAGGCTGGCTGGCAATAAAAACCCAGAGCACAGGAGGAACAGCTCCCTCTCAGATAATACCAGCAAGCTGCCCTGTCCCCCAAGCAAGTTGCAAGAAGCCCTGACCATTACCGGGTTCATTTCTCCCATCCTGACCATTAACAGGAATCAGCGATATCCAAACCGTAACCATCACAAGATCCCCAGGAGCTGGGCATGAAAGAGAAGTTCCCTGTTTCCCTGCTCACATGAGTACAGACCCAGCTTTCATCATATCTCACCTCGCTGGCTCTTCCACACCTTCGTTTCCTTTAAAAATACACAGTGAGGATATGCCAATAAAACAAACCATTTGGTTGTGCTAATCCATAGATTATCGACAAGATGAATGAGATTCCTTGGATCTAATGCTCTCTGCTCCTCAAAGGCTAGCTAAGCTCTCTTTTTTCAAATATGTGGATTTTGAAATGATGGATCATAATAACAGAGCTGGTGCCTATGAACGGGGATTGCTAACACTTAATATTTCAATAGAAGTGTGTGCAACATGATCCAATCACTCTGAAAAATGTACAAAATGGAAATATATAAAGAAAGCAGCTGGCATGAAAAAGAATAAACAAAGAAATATTGATAAAACTCTGTATGGATTAGGCAAAGTATATGCAAGCTGCATTTGAATAATCTCATATATATTTATATATGTGTATGTATACATATATATATTCAAAATACAGAAAGATTTCTTACCTCATCATTTCCCTGCTTTGAAGGACAGATCTCTGAATTAACATCCCCCTCCCCGCAAATTGCAGGGCTGTGCTCGTGCACGAGAACCCAACTCCCCAGATGCTGCTCATGCCTTGAGATTGTGCTCACGGGGCGGGGGGGGCTGACTTAACGAGGAGCTCAGCACCCTTGCCCAAATTCAAGGAAAGCACGTTTCATGTTAAACTCATAAGAGATCCCTTGAAAGATCTATCTTGTCATTCATTAGACTAATTTTTTGCATGTTTTTAGATGGCACACCCCAGTGATTTCAGGATCAGGTTGGGAGAAATAATTTGCATTGCAGTTACACTAGGGTATTTACTTCCTTACGTCTCTGCAGTAAAACCAATATGACCACTGAGAGCTGATGTTATATAAGAACCGAGCAAATTTTTAAGGCTGAAAATGCAGCATCCCAACATGCAGTTCCCTGACCCACAGCACGTCCCCACAGCTGAACTGGGGTAACTGCTACGGACCATGCATACCCACTGAATCTATGCCAAGGGTAAAGTATCACAAGCTAGTTTAAGCCTCAAAAAAAGAAAAAAAAAAAAGCTAAAGCATTTTAGTTTACAACTGTTGCTGGCTAAGAGGATGTGCACAAATGGCGCATACAGCACAGCTGATGGGTGGGAGAGCTTTTTATGCTGCAGTAACTCCCTATTGAATTTGAGCCCCAAGCTATTCTGCAGTTTCAGGAAGGAAGTGGTTGTAACAACCTTCTCTCGTTCTTCATTATTTTCTGCTTGCTTGCTTTCCCTGCACTTCTACCACCAGATCATCACCAGTTTTCACAAGGCCACCTTGAGTGATGAAGGAAACCAGAGCACCAACCCCAGCTCTCCGGTATCCACCTTATCCCACTGGGTTTGTGTTGTGGGGTTTTCCCCTTTTTAATCACAGCTGCCCTAAAAGCCACCTTCCTTCTCCCCACCACAGCAGCCCACCTCCTACAGAGATGTTCATTACAGTAAGCTTTGCTAGTTTTTTTTTTTTTTTCCCATGTGATTATTCTATACACCACCACAATTTCAGTGATGATCTCCACTGGCTGTGCTTGCCCATGAACAAGAACTACCAAGGATTCTCTGAAGCACCATGTTCTCCCACACAGTAGCATGCCAGGTTGTTGTATCTTCTGCTGGCACACTATATTCTAGCTGACTGGTCTCTAGCCATGCTCACTGCTCTCCCCAGTTTCACCAAAGTATGAGCTAGGATGAGCCAATTATTTTTCAGGGGGAAAACAAATCAAGAACTGAGACCCTTTAGGTTACTGAGTCTGTGTGACTGCACCTGATGCCTGGGAATAATTCTGTCAACAAAACCCTTGGACACATGATATCTAAAATAGCCTCAGTCGCTTGAAAAGCAAAACGGTTCATCCAGTCTCAACAGTTCACTGCATTGTGCACAAACTGTCCCTGAAGCACAAGACTGATGTGTTCATACGTACCAGCTGTGTGTTTACACAGCAGCCCCACGGCCAGGAAGGGAGTGTGGGGCAGTGGGGCAGGGCACAGCAGTCCTGACTCTGCTGGTCTCCTCCTCTTTCATAGCTCAACATGGCCAATCATTACCATAAACCCTAAAATCAAGTTCAATCCCAGCAGAAGAAGAGGTAGCACTTTCTTACACGTGCAGCTCCTTGCCACCGAGTACAATTTAGCTGGCTGTGAAGAATGAAACCTGTATCTTTGCATGTGACAGCACAGGTGTACTGGCAAGCTCCAAGTACAGACTCTCTAGCACTGACTTAAGTGTAGAAATCTGAACATTCAATCTTAAACTAGCTGCAATGGGTTTACTAGCAGGTCAATAGCTCTGTTTGCACATTCCCTTAGCAGAATAGCAGCTGCTTAGTTGTGTGAGCCAGCAGACCTTTAGTTGAACAGATCAGGATCACCTTGCCTGAAAGCAATGTCCCTACCAAAGGATTTAAATCTACAAGGATGGCCAAGAATCAGATGTCCAGCAACATGCTGTCATTCCCAGCTGAGCTCTCTGAGAGACAGTGAAGAAGTTTCTGGACCAGGTGTGAATTTCCAAGAACATCACAGATCAGGAGAGGATATCTGAAAGCTAACCCACCCACTATCAGAAGTTTTATTCTGGCTTTTTACATACCTGGTTTGCTTCTCTCCTACTTTGCCAGCCTATATCTGATCACAGTTTCAAATTCCAGATTGCACTCTGCAGGCTGTATTTCCCCCCGATTTACATGCAACTATGATCAAAATCTGTTGCTTAATACAAGACTTCCGTAATGAGTCTGAGATTTTCTATCATATGCTGAATTTCTGACTCACACGATATGAAGCAACACAACGAGACACACACACACACACACACACATACCAGAGCAGAGGTTCAAAACAGCAGTAGCTTTTCTCTTGGCACAGGGCAGGGGCACTTTGGTTTCTTGAACAGGTGGACTACCTGACAAGCAGCAGGTAGCCTTGCTTTTGACTACTACATTTTAAATCAGGGCTGTTTGGCAATTCATTAGTGTCTGCTAACTGTTAAACATAGGAAAGTTCAAAAACATGCATATGTTTCCCTCCCTGCCTCCCAGGTGGTATCTGTTTCAAGCAGCAACCTTTTCACTTTGTGCATCAAGACTTGTAAACTTCCCGTGGTTACACCAGCAGTTCCTAACCAGGTGCCTGAGCCGGAGCCGCAGTCTCTGAAGAGCAGCAAACTCCAGATGCTAATCTCCGGTTATGTAGATGCCATTCATTTCACCTTGAAAATTTATTGTCAGAATTACTGAAATGTACACAAATGTCTGTATTTGAAGGTGAAATTTGGTGGAAAAATAAAGATATAATAGAATCCTTTCTTATATAATTTCCTGGTGTGATGTCTGTCTAAAAAATGAAGTGAAATTATATGATGTCAAAAAATCATGTTTCAAAATGATTGACAACATGTGAGTGTTTTGCATTGTGAAATGAGGTGGAAAATTTTAATTGCATGATGGAAGGACATAATATTTATTAGAACCTTGTAACCACACTGAATTTCAGTGAAGAGGACACAATTTTAAATTTTATATTAATACTTCAGGCTAAATCTTAAATGAATACACAGAAAAAAAATTCTGCCTCGGAATCTTTAAGTTTTTAATCTCTAATAGTAAAATAGCATCTATAGGTTTGGCATGTCACTATAGTGACAAAAAGATTCCCACCTACATGATCTGAACAATATATAGTGCCTGGCTCCCTGGTCGCAGAAGTAGATGCTCTGTACACACAGCATTTGGATAAAGGTCTGCTGAGGAACTAGGTAGGCTGAAATTCTAGGAAAGTCAAAACTAGCTACTATTTCTAACTACTATTTCTACGACTTCCATCCTTCCTAATCCTAATGACAATAAAAGACTGGCTCACATCCACACCCAAATCCTAACAAACCTGGGTCCTTGCAGACAGAAGCGTCAAATAAACCCCAAGTAAACAGCAAGTTAGTTCAGGGAGAGTGCTGGATGGCTGTGTAATAGTTTTATTATCAGGGCTGGCCAGGGTAGCCCCAGACAGTGGTACTTTTCAAAGAAAGTGGTCTATAGAAGGAAAAAAGTGAGGTAACATCAAAAAGAGGGAAAACGGAGATATACGTACATGGAGGTAACTCAAAGCAATCAATCAATCTTAGCTTTTAGACATGGCCTGAATATGTCTTATGTCAGTGAGGAATCTGGATGGGGCAATCTCTTTAAGGCTCAGTAATATTAGTTGAATTTCCTCTCCCCTCCTCTCTCCTGGAACGAAAGGAGCTTGAAGCACTAAGGGATGACAAGCAAAGCTACCTCTTCACCTCCTCAAACTCTGGCCACCTTTCTGAGCCTGCTGACAACACTACAGGCTCAATGGCAATGCCAGGGAAACAAGAAATCCTGAATTGGAGCAAAACTTTTGTGAAGCAGCAGTCTGTGACCAGCCCAGCCCAGAGGGGTGCAGGAGCACGGCTGCTGCACCCCCACTACCTTGAGCAACTGGCTGAATTTAGCAACAAGCTTTTTTCCAGCAATATGTTTTTATGAGAGCTTTCTTGACCAGAAAGTGACCAGAGCACAGGTGAATGCCGCACCCATTTGTGCGGTGTCAGGTTTGGTTTTGAAGATTTGTGTTTAGTTTGGAGATATAAGATCAAGCAAAGTCCATACTCAGCTGGAGTTGGAGTCAACTCTCCCCAGCCTGGTCAGGACCTTGAACCACCCAAGGCAATGTAAAAAACAAGTAATTCACACATATCAAAGGGAGTTACAAAGACAAGAAAAATGTAATTCTCTGTGTAGGCAGACTAAGTCATGATCAATGTGGAAAGACAACTTGCAAATACTCTGTAATAGCTCACACTTAAATAAGAAACAACTTAATAACTAAAATAAAAAGCATGGACAGTCTAGAACTCCATGAGGAAATTTTGAGAGGAAGGAAACAAACTCAAGAGAGTTGAGTCCTTTTCTGTTCACGAAAGACACAGGGGACTGTATTATAAACGCCTATGTGTACCTGAACAGAACAATTAAAATTATATATGAGTCTAAAGGAAGCATCAAGAAGGGAGAAGTATGGAAAGTTACATAGGGGAAAAAAAAAAAATGGCGAGATTCAAATTCTGTCAGAGGCTCAGTGTGCCAGTAATTCACAGAAATTTGGGCTAAGACATAAATCACAGCATTGGAATCCTAAAGGGTCATTGAACGGGTCTGCAGCTAGTCAAGCAGAAGAGGTCAGAAATTAAAATGGTTAGCAATGAAATCTTAGATCCTTAAAGAATTGTTTGAAATAGATATTTATGTTCCTTGCTAAGAAAGGGAGAGATTTTTTCTCTTCTCCTTCAAATTAGCTTTGACTGAGTACTGGGAACAAAATATGCTCCTGAATATTCTCACCAACTTTCAAATGGGGTTTTTCTTTTATCTGTGCACATCCACTGAGCAAAACATCACGCAGCAAAGTTTTGCTCAAACCCCACACATATTCCCAGAGAGAGGGATTTACACATCTTTGCATCAGAAACGCTTGTGCTTTTCTCTAGACTAGGGCAGGAAACAGTACGAAATGGTTTATCCCACTGACTCCACCAAATAACGCATTTCCCAGAAGTCCAGTCTTGGGAAGGTTTGCAAAACCCCATGGCTAATCCATGACAATTAACCCAATCTACCTGACACGAGCACAGAAGGTCCTGTCCCACCCTCGGCAGCCCTGCCAGTGTCTCAAGGAGGAGAGGACCACCCTGCGTGCTGACAGCAGAGTAACAATCCCAACCTCTAACACTCAAATCGTGCTCTTACCCTGATGTGCTGCCTGAAGCCCAGACTGTCTGAACTGAACTCAGACATTTGGGAAATCTAATTGATGGAGTGAGGGGGGAAAAAAAATAATTTTTTTGAAAAAATGTAAAACTGTATTAGATATTTCTGAATAACAAATAAATCTGAGGAAATCACAATCTGCTCACAGCTATTCCAAGAGAAGGAGAAAGAAAGCCAGATCAATTATTCATTTCAAGTTACTCAGTCAGCACTCCATCAGGCTCTTTTATAAGTCAAAAATGTTACAGGATAAACATGGTTCTGAAACAAATTTCTGCCCTACCCTCAAACAAGGAGCAATTACAGATGTACCTTGGAAGCCCCACACAGGAAAGTCTCCATGGTGCACACCCAGCCCCTTGCACCGCTCCATTCTGCCCTCCTGCATCTGCCAAGGGTTGGAGTTCCCCAGGTTCATGGGTTGGCTCCTTCCTTTCCCCCCTCTGCATACATACACTCGTACATTTTTTTGCAATCTGGGTTTCTCATTATAATAATAAAGCTTAAGTCCACCACTAATTCAGACAGAAACTTTATTGGAAGGAACCTGGGCACTGATTCGGCAGTAAAGACTCCACTTTCTGAACATTACTACTCCCCAAATTGCTCTTTGCTCCAGTCATTATAAAGTGTTTATAAAATGTTTGCATCCCATATCTGAATATTAATGAAACATTTTTTTTAAATAACACTACATAAAACACCTGTGTCCTTGCATACACCAGAGAAAATTATTGCAATAGTGTGAAATAAAAATGTTGGGGTCTTTCAAACCTTAAACCACCAAAGACCGATCTACTTCCTTCCACCTGTTTGTATTGTTCAGTTTTTCTGTTCAGAAAATAAATAACCATCTCTGAACAAGCAACTACAGAGTACATAAGAGCATCACAAAGTAATTACGAGTTTATGACATCATCTTAATATTACAAGGGAGAGACTGAAAGACCCAGGAGAAACTCCAGATTTCCCTTTTGGGAAAATGTTAATGGATGCTTACAATCTGTTTTCCTTTGTTTGGATGTTACAACCAATAATACACTTTTATGTCTATAAATAAAGACTAAAGTTGAATAAATCCAACAAGCTCCTGAGCCTGCGGCTCTGAAACTTGATTCACGTTCACGGTAAAGATTTATGAGTCACTTGCAGAGAATAAGTTGAAGCTGCAAGATTTGGGGTGAAATTATTCAAAAGGGTGATTATTTTTGGAATTATTATGCATGCACACCTGATCAGGGTGTCACCTGGGCCCCCTTGTCCTACATGATGAAATGTGGTAATTTTTCTGCATTTCTCTTTGCTTGCACAAAAGAAGAGCACGTAAGGGCAATCAAACTGCTCATTTTTACACATACTGGCTCATCTTGTGGATATATTTTCCCTTCCACTTCGATCACAGGACATGTTCTTTAAACTATTGACATGAATATACTAAATTTACTGATGACTGCAAAGCGAGGGAATGAATTGATTGTTGCTCTTCATGTGTGGGTGTGTCTATACATGTTTTCACATATATGTGTGCATGTATGTACGTATATATGAACCAAAATACTTTTGTATTTGATATGCAAAGTTAAGCACTCAAACTCTGGAGAAGCAGGCAGCAGTAGTTGTCCCTGCTGCGTGCACTGTGGGAAGAGGGACTTAATTCTTTCCTCTTCCTTTCACTTTCTTGCTCTTTTGCTCCTTTCCTCTTTCTTACAACTGTTTGGCCTTCACCTTCACTCAACATGTTTACAATCATCAATTGTGGAGGACCACAGGTACCACCATAGACTGTGAGGAAGACAGGAGGGATCCCTACCTAAAGCCTTTGGCCTGAATCTCTCTCTTGCAGTGTGGGTTTTGACACCTAAATAACTGGAGGGGGGGGGTTACAATTTTTTGTCCAAATGAAATAAGCTTTTTAATGTATAAGTGAAAAAAAAATTGGAAAATATACACTGGGTTATATTCTTTCTCTGTCTGTTGAAGGAGCTCACTCTACAGCCATCTGAAAGGTATCCAGGATCCTCCTTTTATAAATTTTTTGTGGCAAAGTCTCAGAAACCTCATCGTTAGCCACTTCACTCTCTCCACGTTTTCCCTGATAAGATGTTTTTCTCCTGCATAACATATGTTTCTCCCTTTTTAGCCCTAAAAACTTTTTTGATTTGTTCAGGCAACTCAAAATTGATATAAACTTTCTCCTTGATGTCATATTGGTTTGGCCTGAAACAAACCCCCCTTAAGGCTTCCAAAACTCAAGCAGATTTAGGTCAAGCTCCAGATTTGGTACCAAGTGCTTTTCCCTGGAACTGGCTGAACTCACTTTCAGAAGGTCTCTCTCCTCTCTGCACAGAATCCCAAACTGAAAGGGGCATCTCTCCTCCCAACTCTTCTCTCCTTTCCAGAGAGTCCCTACACCAGACCAAATTTAGAAACTTTATGACTGCACCAGCAAAACCCTGGTGTTGAGGGAACCACCAGGCAGGTAATTGCTTTTTTCCAGATTCCTGCTATGCTCAGTACGTAATCCCACTGAGCACCTCTGGAAGTTCAGCCTACTCCACTCCTTCTTTTGCATAAAAGATCTGCCCACACTTTCCATTAAATTAGCACCCATACCTTCATTACTACCAATCTAGTATGAACTTATTCTTGTAGAAACAAAATCAGATACAGGAATGAATCCAAATCTTGTCTCACAACTGCCTCTAACCCAGAGTTTGTCTGAGATGGTAACAGAAGTGCAGGTGGAAATTTTTCAAATGACACCTATCTTTATTACTCTCGTGGATTTGAATGTGTCCCAGCCCCAGGATCTGTCGTAGCCAAGAACTCTCTGCTCAGCAGTGACCACAGAGCTCCAAGTCAAAAGCACTGGAAGACCCACCTACCAGATGCTTGCAGCTAAGTGAGTCTTAAAGTCATTATTCTTTCATTCACCAAAAAAATAAAATTTCAAGGAACCAATATTTGCAATTTCAGGTAAAGTTCATTAAGTAAGTTTGAAAACAACTTTAAAACATTCAGAAAACTCAGAATGTGTTCTGAAAACACTTTCAAAAAGCAGCGGTTTAACTTTTTCATTTGGAAATAAACTTTTGTGCTTAGGAATTTGCCAACATGAAAGCAAAACTTTTCATTCAGCTAAATAAAAATCTCTCTCATCTTCCTGTTTCTCTGAGAAAATAGAGGCTTTGTTATAGATTTTCCCATTATGATTATTCTAAGCCTGATTTACACACACACACACACACCCTCCCCCCTGGTTAGGCCAGTGAACAAATATTATCAGTTATTTGCCCTTTGCTGTGTACAGTGGCATTTCCCTTTTCCATCAGAGGAGCTCCAGAAAGAGGAGAGGTGCCCTGCCTGGTCTTTCCTCACATTACTACTTCCCCCACACTATCACTAACTTAGTATCAAGTCCACCCTACAGGAAATTAAACCAAGCACAGAACTGAACCAAAATCATCTCTCCTAGTCCCTACATTGCCTCTGTACCCCTACATTCTGCTCCTAACTTGTCCTCCAGCTCTGCCCATGGCCTTCAGATGGCTCCTCTTTGCTTCTGCATGGTGTGTCTTAAGATGCAGAGGAAAGTGGGTTCCTTATGTCCTGTCTTCTTTATGGTGCACAAATGCATGGACAGTTACAATTTAGCCCTAGGGTGGCATCATGCAGTAAACCACACTACAGTAATTATTAGCTTCTGCAGTGTTATTTAGGGGACTACCATCCCAGTGTTGTTTTATAACATCGTTACAGATTAATAGTGATACCGCTGCCTTCAGCATCCAGAGCTTGCTGTGGGTTGAGACCCATGGCGGCCTGCACCGTTCAAGAGAGCCATACAATAAAAATAAAACAATCATTTCTAGTAAGTTCTGACTCTGATTAAAAAACAATCTTTATGAAATAGATGCTAATAAAATTGCTTTCCTAATTACCCAGAGCTAGTTCATTTCCCAGCAAATATAATAAAACAGAGTTACTTGGCTCTGATTCACAAAATCTGAACCCAAGCTCATTATTAAGGCATTTAGCAGTGAAAAAGCATGTGTGCATAAGATGCTGTCCCGTCAAGCAGAATGCAAGAAATCTTTTGAAGTTAGACCTTTGAAGTCTCAAGTTATTGCTGCATATTTTTTTTAACACAGGTATTTCAACAAGAGAAAATCTCCCTGTGTTATTTACACAGATGGAACAGGGCACCCTGTTATACCATCATATTCAGCAGAGATTTCAGTTAGAAGCAAAAAGTCTTAATTTAAAGAAATATTTAGAGCTGGTAACATAGCATTTCTTAATCTGTGGAACCATTACAAGGCTGCGAGACTTTTACATTATAGAATAGACGAGCCAACGTCCCAAGGCTATTATTGCTATGACTTGTAACTCACTGAAATCTATTTCATCTGCCTAACCTGGGATTTGATGATTGTAAATGCATGAATATGTTTCAGTTTAGGGGGTTATGTTTATGATTTATTTATTTTTGCTTATGTTTTTGCTCTCTTCAAAACTTCCTCCAATTTCTAGATGCACCAAGCTCTCCAGTTCTCCTTCTGCCAGAAGTCCCCTTGACATTTAAGGGAGTCTGACTCCCATAATGACTACAGGCTGTAGGTCCCTATTTTTAAGAATTAAACATGTTGGGATGGGACAGGCTGGGACACCAGCTTCCCCACTGCATGAAGCATGTGGAAGAGAGACAGCTGACACAAACAAGCTGCGTCAGTGGTGGTACAGACACAGGATCAGAGTTTCCAAATCACATGGAGGCTGGGAACACTTCTGAAGCCAATACCTGTGCAAATCCATCGCATCATATTGCACTCCAAGGCATTGGTGCCTTTATTTGATTTTGCCTTTTTTTTTTTTACCCATTTACGAATACCTGTTTTCTTTTCCACATCAAATATGTATGACATACCCAGATAGGACAGGTATACTCCAGGCAAAAACCTGGATAAAATCTAATACTACTGAAAGTGTTTTAAAAGTACAAAGAGATCTTAGGAAGTCATTATCTGTTTCTCTGCTTCATGGCAGGAACTATTGCAGCTAAACCCTTCCCAGCAGCTGTTTCATGAAGGCACTTTTGTACTTCCCAAGCTGTAGAAAGCATTTTGAGCTATCTGGTTAAGGTGGCCCATGCCATTAAGGGTTACACAGCAACCCACCTCTCATGGCACCCGATCCCTCTGTGCCTTTGTTTCCCCACAACAAAATGGAAATAACACTCCTCTTCTGTGCAAGCCAGCTGAGAGGCTCAAAAAGTGAAAATATGTAACTCTGATAAGCAGCATTCATCTGGAATAAAAAATGCTTGGGGAAGGACTTTCACAAGCAACCACAGAACCACAGGGATATCACTAAGAGCAGAGCTAACCCAACATGAACTTTAGCAGCTGCTGTTCCCACAGCCCAGAGCACAGTGCTATGCCAAAACCAGGGACAGGGCACCTTCTTCTGCCCCTACATTTGGAGGCAGAATTTGAACCTCCCAGGCTGTAATAGTGTTAACTCACAGAAATACATCATAAAGAGTTTACAAAGTACTTAGGATTTTAACATGCAGCAGAGCACTTGCTCCCACCCCAGCAGGTGCACTGAGCTAGGGTCTTGATGGTACCCTTGCATCATATCTACCTAATATTACATCATATCTACCTAATATCTACCCCTGATAAACATGTTACAGACCAAATGGCCATCCTGGCAGATGGACACATTCTCCTGAGGATGGGAAAGAGGAGAGAAGTTCTTCTTTGCAGATGTGACCATCAATAAGGTCACTCTCCACCTAACTTTTGGTCTACAACTTGTGCTTCAATAGAATACACACAACCTTGAACCCACCCAATGCTCACCTATAGCCACGTGTGCATAAAATCAGCCATTCTGAACACACTTGTATGCCATAAAAGTTTCAAATTAACATGTCATCTGGGTTTTTTTTAAAGATTTTCACACTATTTATCTTTGAAAAACAAAATCCTTTTGGAAAGAGCTCTCAGTCTTGCCCCTACAGACAGGAAGTCCCGTTGCTGCACTGAACTGCTTCTCCCTGAAATCGAAGTGTCTCCACACTTTTGGAAGTGACTGCAGGACCAGCGCCTTCGTTTGCTAATCTCTTGGTGGTGCATGAGCCACAAAATAATGCAGCTATCTCTCTATGGCTGAACAGGTTCTACTAAACCAGCTGGGGGGAAAAAAAAGCACGAAAAACTTCTTTCACTCAGTGGATTAAACAGCTGTGACTCAGAATTCACATCAGAGATGATCTGTGAAGTGAGAAAGTACAATTTTTACATGGTCTTTTTTTTAACCTTAACTACCCTGCAGCACAGCTCGCTGCAGCTTGTGCACACCTCCTGCCCCCTCCCACCACTTCTGGTGGCATCTGCAATACTTCAACCCAGGAGGATGCGCTAAGGATAAAGTTTCTAACTCAACTTCAGATTGCATTGGTTTTTGCAGTGGTAAGTTAGATCCTTAACATTATCTTAATGCACTTTTTATGGTTTAATTTCCCCTTTTGTGGTGCTGTTTTCCTCAATAAGACTTTTAAATTGAAATCAGATTTCCTCTGAAGGAGCCAGCCTGATTTTCTTCGAAAGCCCAGTACAATACAGTCATTCCGCTGAGACTGATAATTTTATTATGGCTGTGTTTCCTTTTTGCCTACAAAATGTTTGTTTTATAAATAGGCCTTTTTAATTTAATGTAATTTTTGTATAACAGCAGAAACAGTCAAAAAACACACAACACAGCTACAAAATTTTGGTTTTGTTATACATGCCTGCCTTAATTTACTTTCTGTTGGCTGAGGAGGGGAAATCAACTTTTTACTTAAGGCAAAATGTATGTAAAATTTCAATCTAAAGTAAAACTCGGCTCCCCTGTCTTCAAGCTATAGCACTGAAGATGTGGTCTTGTAATTAAAAATAGAAGGGGAAAAAAACCCCAACTATAAACAAAAAACTACACTGCAGTTTAATGAATGAGACAACTACAAGCAGAAACATGATGAGGACTGTGGAAACTAATCAACTGACAATTGTTTTTACAATTTTTACACCACTCAATTTAACAAGGAGGGCTTTTTTCATCACATGCTTAAGTTGATGCATAAGTTTAAGCATGTGAGAAGTTGTGTTGGTCTTCATGGCTTTATTTTTGTGTGGCTGGTTTTTTTTTAACATAGTTAAGATTGCATAAGTGCTTAAGCATCTCATGGAATTACAGTCTCCCTTTGAACTGTGAAATTATACTTCTATCTGTTTGCTCCAGGAGGGCACAAAGTCTACTATTGAGAGCTCTGGCTCTCCTTATGCTTGTCCCCCTAGACACATCCACACCACATGGCACAAGCTACTGCAGCATCCTTGACCACCCTTGCCCACCTTGACCATAAGCTAGTCCCAGCTACTGATCCCACATGCCTAGATCTTCTTCCTCTGTAAACCAGGGTAGAAGGAGAAGGGAGAAGAGGGAAAAGATTTCTATCCCAGGTTCAGCCCAAAACAGCATTGAGATTCAACTGAGTATGCCCTTGGCTTCAGGGGCTAAAAGTGTTGGTTGTGTTGGGAGCAGCCTTCACCACTCTGCTGGAGCAGGGCTCAGTGTCACCTTTCAGGATCTGCAGTACAGACCACACCTCCACCAGAATTTCTACTTCCCCTACAATGCTAGACAATTGAATGGCACATCCATCCCAACAGCCCTCGAACAGAAAATAAATTTAAAAAAAAAAAATCTTCCTGACACACACATCTAGATTACTTCTTGTATTTTTGTAGTTGTCAATGACTGGTCTGAACTGCTCCGCGATGGTTTAAATTCCGGTAATAGGTTTCATATGGTCGCTATAACATCTCAGTGTATTAATTAGTTTTCAAGACCCCCAAGCAATAAAAATGTAGCCATTCAAGGTCACAGTTTGACTTATTTACAATTGATGTATAACTTGGCAAACTCTGCATTCAGCTACTTCATACAATAGAAAATATATTGTCATTCAGGTTAACAAAAGACTCTTTTCTTTGCCACCTCACTACAATGGCTCTGCAAATGAACATCGCCTGAATAAAATCCTAACCACATTTTCACTCTCATTAACCACAGTAGGGTATCACACAATTTGCCTGGCTCCTACTTAGACCACTGTGCACCATTTTACTAGCAGCAGTTTGATGGGTTTTATGGCAGGTGATATATGGAGTGGGAGTTTCGGGAGTCGTAAACAGAAGCCACAGTGTATCACAATGTGGTTTAGGGATATAATGACTGTGTTGTAAAGCAAAGGATGACAATACTGCACTAGGCTTGAGGTAGTGAACCAATAGACCAAACAGCTCTACATAATTCAAGCTACAAACAGAGGATCCTAGGTGTGTGCTGGCCTTCCTATATCTTTCATTAATTACTCCTGATGAATTTGAATAAGAACTACTAAAACCAAAATAAATCTGCAGCCAACAGAAAAATTACAGAGTATCTCCTTGTATTCCTTGAAAGTCGTCCCCCTCCCCCAAAACATATGTACACACCCCATACTACCAGTTCTTAAGGAGCCTTTTGTACCTCCAGTTAGACTGTCCCCTTTTCTGCTGGGGCTACCATCACTTATTAACACACCAGAACAAATAGTGGCTTGGAGAACTTTTGTATACAAGCCGGAGTTGGGGCAGGTGATGCTCTTAGCTATAGCTGCAAAAGCTGGGCTGGATGACATGCTGAACAGAAAGACCCTCCCTCCTAAATATTTTGTTCATATTCATTCACACTCTGAAGTCAGACAGTGCTCTACTTTTTCCATGGGGCACTACAGTGTTCTTCCAGCCCTATCTATACTCTTCATTCCCATCTGAGTTGGGTAATTTTTGAAGATGATCCATTTGCTACTTGTTGATCCCATTGTGAGATATTTGGATTGGGATTTCTGCAGTGATCCTGTAGTAGTGGTCAATTCATGCAATGTTTGCAAAGGTTGGGGCTTTTTTTTTTTTGGTTATTGATATTGGCTAATTATGGCACAGAATAATAAAATTGTCTGCCTGGTTCCCAAAGCTGTGTCATTAGGCACATTGTGATAGATTGGTGTCAGTGACAGAGCTCTCTCCCAGCATCCAAAACGTGTTCAGCTGCATTTAAACTAAATAATAATACTTAGCACATATAGTGCTTTGCATATTCAAAGCGCTGTACAAACATCAATTAATTAATCCTCATAACATCCCTGTGAGGTAGGTAAGTATTATCTCAGTTTTACAGATGGGGAAACAGACACAGAGAGGTTAAGTAAAATGAAAAATTAAGGTGGAGGTGTGCTGGTTAATTTGGAATTGCACTTTGTGCTGTTTGAAAAATTAGAAGGTGCTGTACCAGATCTCCATTATTCTGACAGAGAAAGCAACATTCTGATGTGCTAACTCCCCAGGCAGGAACCATCACCTCAGTAGGGCACCTCGAAGCCGAACCTTCATGTTCTCTGGCTGAGGAGGGCACACAAAAAATTCCCCCTAAATATATCCCTCTGCTTACAGTAAAATGTGGGTAGACATATCTCCTGCTTCCAAGCATACTCCATAACTATCAGAGAAGATTTGAGTTAAATAACCTATTTTGGTAAAACTACTAAGAAGGATCTAAGGAATTACCTGCTTGGAGGGCCAGTAACTATTTATGCTAAAACCTCCAGATAATTGTACTTTTCCTCCATCATCTGTACTGTTCAGTCACGGACCAGCACCAGGGAGAAATAGACCCCCTAATATCACACAGAAAGCAGTCTCCAGGACAAAGAAACAGTGAGTATGCCTTACTTCTGATAAGAAAAAACACAAAATGCAAGAGACACACCAGCTTGAGGGAATCACACAGAATTCCTAAAGAAGTAACTGGGAGTTTACATTTGTTTTCCTGTAGCTTAAGTCCTTTTGATTTTCAAAAGAAGAACCATTCATGAGAGCAAAGTCCAATGTTTTGCTACCTAAACCCAAACCTATGTACTTCTGCCTGCTGCTGTATACCTGCCATGCTATTCTATCCTTGTTACTTAATAAAGACTTCTTCCCATCCATTTGATATCCCACACTTCCTCAACATGTGGACTCTACATTAAATAGGAAAAGCATAAAATTGACATTAAGTGGATTTGGGGGCAGGGGAAGATGGAATAGGTGTTTGGTTCATCTACGCCATGCATTAACCTCCATGAGCAGTGAAGAGGGAACAACTGCCAAGATAGCAGCTCCGCAGAAAAGAAACCAGAGGACCAGGGGCTGTGGATCACAGGCTGAATGTACATCGACAATAGTATGCAGCTGAGAAAAAGGCAAATGCCATACTTGCGATGTTTAAACAGAAGTTGAGTCTGCAAGACTCATAAAGCAATGCTTGCCCTTTGCTGAGTGCCAGGGAGGCCTCACCTAGGGCATTGTGTTCTCCTGCAGGCATTGCACTTCACAAAAGGCATGGTCCAACTGGAGAGAGTTCAGAGGAAAGGGGAGAGAACAATCAGAGGTCTAAAAACCATGACTTGTGAGGAAAGATTGAACACAGTAGGGTTGTTTGCTCTAAAGAGAAGACTGAAGGGAGACATGATAATGGTCTTCCAGCGTATAAAAGGCTGCAGCAAAAAGGAAGGGAACAATCTGTTTTCCATGCCCATGACCAGGAGGACAAAAAAAAAGCTGGCAGCAAAGATTTGAGTCATGTATTAGGAAAAGACTTTCCAACAGCAAGAACAGGGATGCTCTGGGAGAGATTGGCAAAAGCCATGGAGAGTTTTCTTTTGCTAGAGGTGCAGGAGACGTTGCATGGACGGATGTGCACAATGATCATCTTCAAGGTCCCTTCCATCTTGGTGTTCTATGTTAGGTGTCAGAAAGAGGAGGTACTCTAAAGATAGCAACTTCTGCTGCCGTAGCACCCAGTGAGTCTGGATTGCAGCCTGTGGCTCAGACAGACTCAGTATACAGCCAGGCCACAACTGCCTTAGATATTATCTGAGCAGCTTGGAAAGATGTCTTGGAATGATGCTGATGTTTTAACTAGATAATATAATTGGTTGTATACACTTACGTAACCAATCCTATATCCTTCCTTCTAGCCTTGTACTCTCGTAATCGCTAGATACCAGAATTTGAGGATTTTAGTAGCCAGCACAACTTCAGGCAGATTCAACTTGCAGCCAGTGGTGTGGCTGCCAGGGGACTCCAAAGGCTGGCAAATGAGGTTGGGGATCACCTTTCCCACCCAAGCAGCTCCAGGCACTTGCAGCTAGTCACTACCTGTGCATTTCTCTTGGTAAAAAAAATGTTTGCTCTTTTCAGTATCTTCCTCCTTCTGTATTGACTTTCCTCCTCCTTTCAGCTTCCCTCAGTAGTTCCTTTGATGATATCTTTCCTCTCCTTCACCCTGTTGGCTTCTTTTCTTAATCTTTTTTAAACAAAAAGTATGTCCAGTGCACTTTGAGTCAAAGTCACAACCATGCAATGCTTAACTGGGAACAAAAAGGAGAGGTATCTGCCAACCCTAGCAAGTATGGGATGCTTTATCTGCTTTATATTTAACATGCTGCTCTGAACATCCCCTCTAGCCTCTTCTGACACAAAACAGTGATTTGTCTGAAATCGTTTGGAGGTTGCTGATCTTTTGGTGCCTGCAGAGACTGCTAGCTTTTGGAAGTAGATGCCTGATCCTAAGAGAAACAAAACTGTAAAGGAACTCCCCTCTCTGCTGGCTACAATCTCTTGCAGGGCAACCACAACACTGGAAAACTTCTAAGATCATCACAATTGAAGAGCTATCAATAAAAATATTATTCACTTAAAAATATTAAGACAGGTTTACTCTTTTAAAATTTTCAGTACTCACAAAGGAAAAAAAAAACAGCTGATGCAAACACTAAGCATTTTTTCTGCGTAAAAGTTGTACAATTCCAAGTACAACAACCCCTTCCATGCATGATTTGCAAGAAACATTGGGCAGTTTTCTTCTAGAGTTCTTCCTTTTACAGTGTTATTTTGGACATGCTGCACCTCTCTCATCCTCTTTGAAAAGCCCTGTTGGCTCTTGTGTGTGATATTAGGTTCCACCTTCTTTTGAGATACCTGTAATTTTAGGATATTATAATTGTTCAAGATAAAACGTCCTTTACTCTTAAACAAAAGGCGAGCTGCAAGTTATCTTGCAACAAGAACAAGAATCCTGCTCCTGAAAACCTATCATACATAAGGGCCTATGGTGTCCTTACATGTGATATCCTACACAGCACCTTCAAATCCCGCCTCTTAGAAAAAGAAGCCCTCACATGTGAAGGCCACAACTTGGGAGATCGGAGGCAAGTTTTGCTCCCAGTGATTTTACCCATAGACGTGCTGAGTTAGTCCTAGACTGGAGAGTACTACAAGGATGTCCTTCCCTCCTCTCTCCTACAGAAATCCTAGACAGCCTGCCCTCAGATTTAAATGAACAAAAAAATGAACAAGAGTTAATTAATTTGCTGCAATATTGATATGACAAAATGAAAGCCGCATGTTTAACGACAAAGAAAAACTCACTGTCATTCACAGACTAAACAAGGGACTGAGTAGTTAATAAAGGCTTATACAGTAAACCCTTGTATTTCCCTGATGTTGGAGAACCCACACAAAACCAGCTCAAAAGACAAAGATGGCACGTGATGGTAATATTTTCAACAAATCAATTTAGGGGTGATAAAAAGGAGCAGTAAAACTCCTATGTAGCAAAAATGGATGCAAGAGTAAAAAAAAAAGTCTACGAGAGTAACTACAGATAGAGACTGTTCTATGATTCTGTGATACCAGGTACAAGTACAACGTCCCACAGCCTGAAGAGAAAGACTATTTCTTTGAAAATTCTACTTTAGTAGACTGGGCCCCACAGTTCAAGAAGGACAGGCAACTGCTGGAGAGAGTCCAGCACAGAGCCACCAAGGTGATTAAGGGAGTAGAGCGTTTCCCTTATGAAGAAAGGCTGAGGGAGCTGGGTCTCTTTAGCTTGGAGAAGAGGAGGCTGAGGGGAGACCTAACTAATGTTTATAAATATGTTAAAGGCGAATGTCAGGAGGACGGAGCCAGGCTCTTCTCAGTGATGCCCAATGATAGGACAAGGGGCAGTGGGTGTGAGCTGGACCACAGGAGGTTCTGCTTAAACTTGAGAAGAAACTTCTTTACAGTGAGGGTGACAGAGCACTGGAACAGGCTGCCCAGGGAGGGTGTGGAGTCTCCTTCTCTGGAGACATTCAAGACCTGCTTGGACGCCTTCCTGTGTAATCTCGTTTAGGTTCCTGCTCCAGCAGGGGGATTGGACTAGATGATCTTTCGAGGTCCCTTCCAATCCCTAACATTCTGTGATTCTGTGAAGAGTTCAGGTAAGCAGTGGAAAATTCAAAACAAAACTCAGCTGTTCTGGCTTTTCTATCTCAAATATTAACATGGTTCACCCAGACATTCTTTCACTTCTTACTGTTAATTTTATTTCTAGCACGTATAGGGTGTTCCGATCCATGACCAGCTCTTGATGCAGCCATAACAAAAACTAGCATTGTTTTGTAATAGCACCAGGGAAATGCAGTTATTGTTAAATTAACTCACACCCATTAAATGTAACAAACACCTTTTAACAGAACACATGCTACAATTTTGTTCAACTGAATTCACTGGAGAAAAAAAAAAAAACAACCTCTGAAGTGAAAAAGGAGTTGTCATAGGTTCACCACACCTCATTTCTGTGAAAGGAAAAGCCACTTGCTCAGCACAGAGAAACAGAACCAGCCTCTCCATAGGGTTTGTTTCTTGACTGACAAACAAACAGCTAAAAGAGATCCAGGATTTATGGTCACAGAAAACAGTCTAACCAGGACACTGGAGGAAGCAACTGAAATCTGAGGAGGAGGCAACATAGTGAGTGGACCTTGCCCCTGGGAGGGATGGTTTCACCAGCGCTGAGCTGACCAAAGATTTTGTGTGACATTTGACGTTTTTCTACTCAGAAGGCAACCAGAGAGGAGAGAAGAGAAGAACAGATGAGACACTGCTTTCCAAGGCACCAAGCCAAATGCAAATCTCACTATAAACATATAAACCAGTAGAGTGGTTTGAACCCACATGAAAATCGTGTGCTTTACTGACCTCTTAAAGAAAAGTCAGATGCCATACTGCAACTGTTTTCAAACCTAGCAGGTACATATAGCTTGAAAAACAAATTCCCACTCATCACATACATCAAGGCATAAGAGAAGAAGAATGGTCTTTATCCTGCAGCTTTTGGGGAACTGTGTGATACAGGAGCAAAACCAAGATGCTAGTTATGGTTTCTCCAAGCTCCACAATTTAGGGATGCTTGGGAGCAGTGAGTTGCGGAGAGATCAAACGCATCTTATTAGAAACTGGCCTCCTTCCCCCATGCAACATGCTTCTTCATCTCCCCACTAAGACACTTACTTTGCATCACTTCTTCAACTCTCATATCAAGTACTGCTTATTTTAATTTCTTTCTGCAGCCATTTTTACAATGACTTGTACAATCGCTTCCTGGAAGTAGCGACTTTACCATCCTTCACAAATGGGAAATTGCCTAGGATCCCACAATTGCATATCAGTGATAAACAGTCAGGAAGGAGAGGAGCCTGCAAGGCACAAGCACTCAAACCAGCATCAGGGTCCAAGCAACACACAGAGATGAGCCCTCAGCCCTGCAAAGCACCAAGCACTGATTGGGCACCTCCTGGAAACAGGGGCAAAATTACCATCAGCTTGAACAGGGGCATTATCTCAGCCATCCAAGATCCTCTGACTCATTCATAATGTGCTCTGATAATGACCATTAAGAAAAGGAGAGCAATATTTTGAATCTAATATAAAACCACAAATGGACTGTTACATCAGGAATCTCATGCAGCACTAGCTACAAAAGAGATACTTGGTTCCTCACACACAACAACAGGGATATGCCAGTATTGTCACCACAATCACCACCAACTTTGTGGGAATAACTCCCCTTGCTGTTTGAGGACCTTCTCTTCATGTTTCACACCTGGCTATTATTAGCATCAATAATGGTTTCATGTACAACTCACATGAGGAAAGCTCCTCTGGGGATGGCATGACTTGTAATACCCTCTGAAAAAATAGAAGGTTCCCAGGTGATTATCTATTGTTTCCTGTTTAAAAATTCCTGCTTCACTCAGAAGAAAATGATGATGCTTTTGCCACTTTTTGACATAGACCTGAACTCTGTATTCTAAACAGGACTATGCAGAATTGAATTACATTTCATCTCCTTCAGCAATCCGTCTTTCCCATTTCTGTTCATTTGCTGTAGCTGCAGAAGTATTGAGTGCTGCAAGATATACTTAGTTTTCCAAACCATGCAAGTCATTATGAATGGCCTTGTGTCCAGGTAAAGGTTAAGGAGGTCCTTTGTTGTTCTAGTTTAACTTGTCCCTGACACTGCAGCCTAATCATTCCACATAATAACAGTCCTGATACACAGGCCTGAGTCAAAGTCACAAGTCAATAAATCCATTCCTTCCTCCCTTTCAGGCAAAGTGTTGAATAGCACTGAGTGTGCAGTGTCACAAAACCCTGCAGTCTATCACATCAAGGTCGTCTGGTATACAGTGCAAAAAACTTACTTTCTTTAAGTGCCTCACACGTTCAGAAGGAGATGATATGTTGTACGGACTAATGAGTACGCTTCAGATTGTTTGGAGGAGATTAAAATAGGGGTCTGATATAAGAATAGTTTTAGTTACTCTTGCTTAATCTTCTGGCTGTTGTTGCTCTGAATTTGTCAGACCTGGGGGAGGGGAGATGCACTGCCACTCAGGAAAGGCTGAGCCACTCGCAAAGAGCACAGCAGCCCCGTGCTACCTTCTCTATCGAGACTCCTCACACGTGCAAAGACAAGCCATAGCTGAAGGCTGGTGGATTTTATTTGCTGAGGTTCGCTGTGCATTAAAGTCTATTCTAATAGTCTAGTTCCAGTAATGTGAATTGCTTGCCCCTGAGAAAAGAGACATAGCACTACATACTGAATTATCTCTTCACCTCTAGTAAAAATTAAAAAAAAAAAAAACCAAAAAACAAACAAACCAACAAACCAAACCAAAAAACCCACCCAAACCCTTAGGTGGTGGGTCTCTGGAAGAACACAAGAGTGAGTTACAGTTTGTTTACTTTGTTAAGGGACTTATAGCTCTTCCAGGTTCATAAATTCTTGTGGTGGACTAGGAGAGTGAGTGTAAATTAACTTGAATAATAGAACTATGTGTACTTTCCAATTGTCTAATGCATTTCCCAGAGAAAAGCTAGTCAAGCTTTTCAACTATCTTTTTTTCTTCTTATTCCTTAATTAGTGGGTGCACTTGGTGTATAACAAGCGTGGGCTTATTAGAAACACCTAGGCAAAGGTGTGCATGTTTCTCCACGCCTCTCTGCCTTCTGCCTCAGCTCTGTTCAGTGACAGGTTTCCTGTTCCAGAGTCTTGGGTTTTTCTTTTCCAGATTATAGAGTGGTTTTATGATATTGCCAAATGCCCACTAAGGATTCAGAAAGAAACTATTAAACCCATTTTCACATTTGCTCAAAGGAAAACCCTGAACCCTGGACTCCAGCAGTGAAAGGCTAATGCAGTGACTCACAGCTCCGTCCCACTCCCCTTTCATCTATCATTTCAACCTGTTTGCAGTGTCGGGGAAAACAGAGGATACCATATCCCAGCCGATTCAGGGAGGCAAGAGGCTGCCAGAAGGCAGTCATAGATACTAGGATTTCTGAACATTATTGTTCTCAAAAACCAACTGCTCCCACAGCATTTCAGGGAACCGAGGTGGCTGAGAGGACACTATGCAGGGAAGAGCATCCTCCCAGAGCTGCAGCTCATATGCAGTTATGCTTTTCACAAAAAGTCATACCAGGCTCCATCCATTATATAATTGAAATGCCTGAAACCCAGCTAATTCCCACCTCCCTAGCAAGCGCCCATTTTTGCCAGAAAATTTTACATGTCACTTATGTCTCATGTCTCATGTCACTTATTTCCCAACATGACCATTGACCTGCTGGTGTCTAGCACAAAGGTCCAGAAGCTTAGCACATGTTCACCCATTTAGGCTATTTATCCAAGCAACATGCAGGTCA
>NW_010294172.1:46866-60923 GCF_000700745.2 Antrostomus carolinensis
CAGTTTGAGATGGGATTTACAAGGTACGCTGCAAAATGTGCTTGCCCTGCCCAGAATCCAGAAACCATCTCTGCAAGTAAAACTTCCAGAGCAATTGCGAGCAACGGAGAATAAAAAGTGTCAAATTATAATCTATTAAGTAGAGTCACTATCCCATGGCTTTTTTGAAATCTCCAGACTTTGAACTAAGCTGTAATTGTCCTCAACTGGTGTGTAACCTGCAGTCTGCAGCTCTGAAAGCAGAGCAAAGATCAAGAGTTTATATCTGTGCTTATTAGAATCAGTCATAATTATCCCAATGAAAGCAAAGTAAATCCTTTCCAACAAACACTAGAGCCAAGCTCTCAACATTATTGAATTATTATGGATCTTGTGTATTATACCTGAGAGAATGCAAGTATAACACACTCAACTGTCTCTCCTCTCAACGGAGGAGGTTCACTAGAGCAACAAAAAATTGGAGACATTATGGAGTTACCATCCTACCTCAGAAAGGAAACAATATAAATGAAGCCTGTGTTGTGCTTGCAAGGCCATTTGTCATGATGTTGTAACTGGGGCAGTATATACTCATTTTATATATTGCGTTCTCTTGGATACGACACTTTTTGCAGTTGCAAAACTCTCAGGATTCAACTTCACTTTTTGATTTACACCAGCCTATCTTCGTTTTTACGGATTTCTCTGACATGGTTGGATGACTGCGCTGGCTGCATGTTTTATAACAGGAAGAACATTTGAAATGCATTTCCTTAAGAGCTTTGAAGCTTTCTAGTGTGTGTAGATTGCAAACAAGGTACGGCAGGTAGCCTGCTAGTTTTGTTGGAGGGAAATGGAGTGGTAAACTAAACGAGGTGTCAGTATGGCCCGCAATCCTGCTGTCCCAGCATGAAGACTCATCTGTGCACATATTTAATCACATGCTTTTGTGAAGGTAGAATACTGAAGATCAAAAAGTAAATATTAAGATCACCTATTTTAATGGCTCTGGGGAGAACATCTGGAGAGAGAAGTTTTACGATTCTGTTGGCTTGTGTCCTTTTGAAATGTTTTCAGTGCAAAATGATGTACTTCTCTCACATTTTACTTCCACCGAGACAAGCTGCTCAGTGGCATACCAGGATGCCGTGCCACAAATATACTCGTTCTGCTGTCACCCAAATATCACTTCCCAAAAGTGCCTACAACTGACTTCAGAAAATTCATGGAGTTAACTTCTAGAACAGGAAAGTTTTGCCAATGTCATCTCCTGCTGCTGCTTCCTACTGTTGCTACTATGCCACACGTCCCTGTTACTATAATTGCTTCCATGTCCTGATCAGTCTCCAGCTTGAGCGAGCTGTTCTGCCCCAGTCATTCACTGCCATCTAGTCTGGAGATAGCCTTCTTATTTCTAGCTCTTCTCTCTGGGTCTTTGAACCCTTGGGGGTGAAGGATGCCACAGAGATCCAACTACTCTGAAAAGGCTTTTCTCTTTTCTCTGTAAGAGTCTGGGTGACATAAAGAGAAATTCCCATGGGCAGACCATCATCATTCCTAACCATGAGTTGTCCACAGCCAGATAACAGTCACAGTGAGATGATGATTACTCCTAGAGGTCCCTGTTACCTTTGTCAAATACTTGGATACTGTTCTGGTGCCTTCTTAATTAGTCACCTGTTGCCCTCCCAGCCAGACCTGTGTCCTCATGGTTGTGCTACTCATTCACAGAATTAAAACTCAAATACATTTAACTTAAAGCTTCTCAGTTAAACCATCAACATGCAAAAGCATCTCCCAGCTTCCCACCAAATGGTAGCATGCAAATCGGCAGCAGTGCCAGAGCAGGGGTAGCACCACCTGCACACGAGGATGCTTCAATTTTACAAGACCACGCTGTGCCCCTGCAGTGACAGAAAAGGCACTGGCACTTACTCAGCCTTTTGTTTCAGAGCAGTCGTGCAACTTTGAGGCAAATCCCCAGGTTTTCCTCACTGATGGCACAAGGCAGTTTTGGTGTGCATTGCCTGATATGCATTAACCAGTTTCCCCTCAGAAAAACAGAACCAGAAGTTCTGCTCCAGGTGCAGTCCAAATTGCTGTAACTCCTAGTGCTTGGCAGGAACATTTTGATGACTAAGTCTACTCTAAAGTCATCCTGCCCATCACATACATATATATAGCTGAGCAACCTCTTGCAATCCAACTTGCACCCAACTATTTCTTAAAAAAGACATCATCCCTAGAGATTATCTTTAATAATTTCTCTCCACTGAGTAAATGAGACCAGGGTATCAAGGCTCCTCATCCAGCTGTGTTGGTTACACCCTTAAAATGAGTGAGATCTTAGCCCCGCTGAAGTCAAAAGGAGCATTCCACTGACCACAATGGGAGCAGACTGCAGGCAGTCTGTGGAGCAAGCAGTGACTCTTGGCCCAGAAAGGGACTCCAGAGCCAGCTCCTCTACATAGAAACCTCGGGGTCATCAGGGCAACTCTGAGTTTACCTTTTAAAAAAAAACCTCTCAGTATTTCCTTCAGCAGAATATTTAATCATGAGTGTAAGTTTGTCAAATGCCATCTCTGACCTCCAAAGCTTTTATTGATTACCTGCAAGTCCATTGTGTTGCATTGCGTTCACTCAGGCTACAAGAGAGTGAAGTCAAGAATAAGCTAAAAAGTCCGATTGTAAAAACAGATAAGAAATAGTCCAATTCCTGACTTACCAAATGGTGCTACAATCAGCTTTGCAATTGAATGACAAGAAATATTGAATTATACTGTACACAGTGCAAGAAAATTTCGCCAAAAGAGTCTTTGAAATTCTGAAACTCCACACAAAACTGAAGGAGACAACAGCCTTTTCCAAATGAATAAATAATGTCTGTGGAGACTAGTGGGTATTACTGCAATTGCATGCCAACTAATGTTTCCCACAGTAAAAAATAATAGCAGAGAGATTTAGACGATAGGATTCTGCTACCAGAACCTAAATTCCACACTCCCCTAATCAGCTGTAACCCACCAAAGAGAGGGGGAAATGGGAATTGCAACATGGAAATCCTTTCATGAATTCTTCCACTGAAAGACAGGAGGTTATTTAGTCCTTGTCCCAAAAGCAGTTCCTTTGTGCACAAATCCCTAGATGCCATAGGCAGCCCCAACAGTACAATGATACAATGAAAAAAAAAAACCAACCCAAAACTCAACTGTCTGGTTGCAAGGAGTAGCAAAACATTATATTTTTCAAATTGAATGTGGATTAATTAATTTTACCTTGTTTTCACCCTCTGGTTCCCAAGGATTTCCAGAAGATGGAGTCACCTAGAAAACCTCCTCACACTGACCTGCAGAAGAGGTTTTTCCTTCTTTTGCAGTCGTCGCATTGCAACATGTTGACATACTCTGATGAAAACAAGGCAGCAATACAGATAGTTGGGAAAAACCAACCAGGGCTTCAAACAGCAGAAAACAGCATTTTGTAGCTGGGGTGGGGGGAGGCAGAGACTGGAGCTAAGAAGTTGGCAGGCACTACCTGTGGAGATCCTAAAGGTCAGTATGGGAAACCAACTCCTTTTTCCCCTCCTCTTCTTTTGAATTTATTTCATCTGAAAGCTGTAGTGACAGATATCAAACAAGAAATGACTAAATGTTCATTCTCTAAGAGCTGTCTCTTCAGCTAGAGTTACAAGAAAAACTTGAGACTTTTTACCTAAATTGTAGTAAAAAGACAGATGGTACCACCTCTTCTTTGTGAGGCTGAGAGAGCTGCCTCCCCATGGGACAGGGGAACACCAGTAACACTGTGTGTGCCCAGCCAAGCCTCACCAATTTGGGTTGCAATACTTTCAATGGGAGAACCAACAAAAGAAAAGCTGGTGGGAGCCCAAGTCCAACTTGTCTTTCTTTGCTTGTTGTAGACTGGTAGCAGCAAGCAGGTAGCACACGTATATAGGTTAGTATGGGAGAAGAGCTGACGTAAATACCCGTGGAACAGTGGGGTTATTGCAGAAGTGCTCAGCTGAGATCTAAGATTCACTCTCCTGGTTATTAGCCAAACACAGGAAAAAGGATGGAAAGAAGGATAGCTCTGCTTTACGAGGGAAGGAGCTGTGACACATGCTGCAATAAATGGATCTCTCAAGGTCACAGCACAAGCCTGTGCCAAAAGCAGAAGAGAAGCCACAGTCCTGGTGCACAACCGTGGCCACAGCAGAGCCCCAAGCTGAGGCAGCTGCACCACAGCTCCTAATAATCTGGTACCCTGTGCTCTGCTTCTGCTACCCTCTTACTCTGCCTCACGTACCACACATTGAACTTTTTAAACCTCACACATTGATTTAGCAAAAGCCTGGACATATTTTTTTTTTCTCTTTTATTAAAAAAAAAAAAAAAAGAAAAAGAAAAAAAGAAATTAGGTTCTTGTTAAAGGGAATGGAAGTGATACAGCTGTGGCTGTGATTAACGTAGTTCAGGGTTGAACTGAATATTGCTTTTTCCCTGCAGTATTTTTAATTACACTCCTGATTTTATATTTGGAGATCGTCATAGACCTGTTCTGGTAAATTGTCAGGCAACCACAAGTCAAATATGTGTTAAATATGAGAATATACTGCCATTTTTATCTGATTTGTGGTTCATTCACACTATGTTATCTACTTTTAATTAAATACCATAAAATACACATGGTCAGCAGTTTGACTTTTCATTTCCTTACAATGTCAGTAATTCAGCTTGATTGTTGCCACCTACCATAGAATCGCATTTTAAAGATGTTACCCCCGCACGGTGCAGATTCAATATCGGAACAATTTAAACTAGTTGCTAAAAATAACTACCACCTACTTAGTAGCAGTTCTGCCTTTAACAGTCACATGCAGATTCATGACTCTCTGCCTGCCTGATGAGGACAGGCAGCCTTGGGAGGCATTGCAGTGGCCTTGCTTTTGGGGGGTGGGGGTTGGTTTTTGTTTTTGTATGAAATGCTTGTGTCATCTCCATATTGATTGATAGCCTACCTTGTTCATTAAAGATATGGCTTGGATTTTGCTAGATTACCCCAGGCACTGGAAATAAGAACCTTCCTACTGGAGGCATGTTATGCATGGACTTAAAGTTCACCACTTCATTAATAACACTCCTCAGCTGGACATTTTACATGCCGCTCTGATATATGACTGTTTAGGTGCATTTTTTTCCCCTCCTACTACTCCTTTAAAGGGTACTGAGTCTTTTTCAGCATTATTTTATTCTTTTACTTCTAGATTATATTGCTACAGTCCTGAAATTGCCTTATTATCCTGGCTGGATTTCTTTGAGAGTAACAGGACAATTTGCTTTAACCACTGAAAACAATCCATTAAACTAGTAAGAGCCGCAATGGCTGAACATCTGTAAGAATGACAGAGTGAACATAACAGCAGCAACACCATATCAGACTAAAGGCAAATCCAGTGACTTGTCTCCCACAGTCCCAACAGCAGGTACCCAGGAAAGAGGAGGAGAACAGAACAAGTCCATACAATAATACTTCCCTAAACACATTCCCAGCCCCTAGCAATTTGCAGGGCACAGATTTTCTGACCCTGAGATTGTGTCTTTGCATATAACAGCTCTTGATAAATTTTTTTTCTCCCATAAATCTAAGTAGCCACTTTTTAAACATCTGGAAATTTTCAATATCCAAAACATCCTGCAGAAAGGAGTTCCTTGTGTATGCTACGTGTGCCATGAAGCAGCAACACTTCGTTTGCTCTGAAGCTTTATTTGATGTCCCTTTGTGTTAGAAGAAACAATGAACCATCATTCCCTGTTCTTCGTCTCAATACTAGCAGTTATCGTTTTACAACCCCCTGTCATATCCCCTCATCTCTTTTCCAGGCTAAAGAATTCTAGACTATTTTATGATTCTGCTTTTATACAAAGCCATTCTCTGACTCTAATCACTCATTTTCCATGCCGTTTCCACTCCTGCTGTGTCTTAAGGGTTGAAACTGAAACAAGTATTCAAGATGTGGGCAAAGCATGGATGTCTGAAGTGCTGAAGAGTGTCTTCTCTAGCTCCTAAGTCTGCTTTTTTTTAACAAATACCAAGCACTTAGGTGATGCTTTCAAAGCACAATGTTATAACCACATCTGTTTCCCCCAAGTGATAGTATTCAATTACATGCTCATCATCATCAGTGCAATGCTGGGACTTTCACCTCACCTCTCTTCCTCTCTTGTATCCAGACTGAATTTAATCTCTCCCTCTATTGCTCAGGAGCACGGTATGAAAAGGCATTTCCTCAGTTCTTTGCAGTCAGTCCTTGCCTTTATTATCTTGAATAAGTTGGCATCAGCTCCAAACTTGTAATCTTATTGCTCGTCCTGGTTTTTTATAACATTTATGAAAATACTAAACAATATGGGCTGTAGCACAGACCTCTGCATGTCTCTGCTGTGGAAATGACCTCTCTATTCCTCTCCATTGTTTTCCATCTATTAAACAATTATTTACCCATATGAGAAACTTATGGAGGTTATTTCTTGTATGACCCTTGGGTGAAGCACTTTTTCCAATGCCTTTGTGAATTCCCCGGGGACCATATCACCCAGATCTCTCTGTTCATTTGCCTGGAGACTCCTTCAAAGGGCTCCTAAAGATTTGTGAGCCTTGTCCTCCCTTTTCTTTCTTGAACACACAACTTCAGCATCTTGAAGGATGCCTTCTTGCTTCTATAATAATCTGTTTCACCCTATGATTTGTCATGTCAGCTGCCCTTTGGTCTTTCTGAAGTCATTTGAAGAAAAACATGTGATGAACATTCCCTTAGAAGTGCTTAAGGGATATCACTAAGATATTTGCAAGCTATCAACAACGAAGTTACAGAAAATACATTGCGGGGGAGTATTTTATGCTCCACCAATGAAAGATCTAATCGGCAGACTAATTCCCAGGTGTCAGAAGCCCTGTACCATCTCCCTTGGCCAACGCTAGGAAGCACGTGGCTAAGTTTCCCACACACAGGCAGACTTTGGCTTCTGGAATATTTTAACATGACTGATTGCTTCTGGCATAATTTAGAGAAGCCCTTATCTGCAGCAGCAGCTATGAGTAGACCAAGAAGAAAAGCCCCAAATCACCTATTCTGTGCTGGCTGGCTGCTGAACACAGGTTGTGCAGGTTGTGTCCAAGACCTCTGGCCCTTTGTGTGGCTTCTTCCCAGCACCAGGACTTCTCTCTACAGTCAGAAATGGTATCAGGTAGATTTCTACATCCGCTTTTGGGTACCAGGAGTCAAAGACCGACATCAAACAGCTAGAACTCAGGTGAGAGAAACATAAACCCATGTGGGACACCTGAACAAATGAGGGTTTTGATCGTCAAGAAGAGAAACTGAGGGAGGTAGGGAATAAGGCATACAGAAAACTCCTTCCAAGAAGGGAACTGCTTTGTTCTCTCTGTCCATAGTGGACAGGACAAGAAATAACAGACAGAAAGGGAAAATCACAAAAGGTGATAGGGAATTCTTTTAAGAGTAAAAATAATGAGTGGAGATTTTTAAAAACAGATTAGAGAAGCATCTGTCAGAAACTAAATAGATGCAATGGGTCTTGTTTGGATCAACTGATGTCTTGATATCCCTTCCAGTCCTGTTTTCTATGATTTGTAATCCAAATTCAATTGACTTATACAGCCTTTGAATCAAACTCTTAGAGAACAATTATTGTCAGTACATACAAATAAAAACAAATGAGAAAAAAAGCCTTAATTCAGTATATTTCACTGAAGGTACAAAATAAGAATTTCCAGTGGCAGAAGAGCAAGCTAAGGAGTTAGAATTGTGTTACAGAAAAGGAAGAACTTTAAAGCAAGTTAATAATCAATGAAGAATCATCTTTCATAATCCAAACAGTCATATGATCTGAACAGGAGGCTTATTTAGCTTAAAGCAAAGGGTAAGTATGGAAAAAAACGCTCTCAAATACATTTAAAGTGTAATTTTGTTTTGATTGTAGGTTATGATGGAATATGTACAAAACCCAGAGATGGAATATCTAAGCAAAACTGAACATTTCCACTTTTTCCATAGCTGGTTAAGGTGCTTTTCTCTCATTTTAAGTGAAGCAGGAGCCCTTGTTCCACAAAGAGGAAAAAAATGAGCAAAGAAAAAAATGTCACATTAGCTAACTCCTCTATAGCTTCACAAGCCTGGAAGACCTCATCTGTAGTACCTAGAGGTGACATTTTCCAAGTACTCATTTATGATTATAAATAATTTTCTCTAAGGGGAAAAAAGTTAAGATTCCTCCAAAAAAAAAAAAAAAAAAAAAAAAGGCAATCCTAAAAGATTGTGACAAGTCAGCCTAGCTTGTCTGGTATGTAATTCTACCCAGCATCTTTTATCTAAATAATTGAAACCAGACCTCTCTCTAAAGAGCTTACCACTGAAGAACAGTGAGTAACATCTAAAAAGGAAAAGAGAGGTTCATTGTGTTTGGTGGCTATCACAACAGATTTTGGTGTGAGGATAATATGAGAGGATAAGATGCAGCAGTTTTGGTATTGGTGTTGAGAATCTCAGTGTTGCATGACGAATCTCAGTGATACATCACAGGGCAAGAAGAGGCAGGTTTATGCCCCACAGCATTCCATAGCCAGCTGAGAGGCAGCAGGCATTTTGTAGGTTTGTGTACCCTGTGTACCTACAAATGCAGTGGAGGCAACTGCTTGCATTGCCTTCCCCCTTTTACAGCTCACATCTCATCTCAACTGGGGTAAAAAAAAATCTAGATTAATGTAAAGTATTGAAAATGTCACCACAGCTGCTTCCTTCCCCAGTCTTTTGCTTTCATTTTTAAAGGTGTCTCCAAAGAAAAGGCATGTAAACTTTTGCCTGAGCAGAACCAGGTGGAGGTAGGCACTTCCTTTGCTGAAGAGGACCCCTCTGAACAAATACCTATTTTGGCCATTTTAGACATAATGAGGTGCCTGGAATAAGCTGCCCAGAGAAGCTGTGGAGTGTCCATCTCTGGAGATGTTCAAAAACCACCTGGACGCTTTCCTGTGCAACCTGCTGTAGGGAACCTGCTTTGCCAGGGGGGTTGGACTGAGGTCTCTTCCAACCCCTGCCATTCTGTGATTCTGTTTCCTCAGACTTCTCTGCTCACACTTTCCCAACAGCTGAGCAGCCAGCTGGGGCAGGGTCTACAATTTTCTCCCTTTCTCAGACTTTGGCAGGACTGTAAAGGCAAATGCTTTGGAATATTTAAGGTCAAAGATTAAGGGAAGATGAACAAGGGAAAGACAATGGGGATGTGCTATGAGAAGCAATGTCAGTAAGTAAAGCATCTGGATAATACCTGTGCCAAGGTAGAGGTCTTCGAAATATGGCAGAGGTCTAAAAGCTAGGACAGTTTAGCTATAATTGTCAATTTTCCAGTGATTCTGAAAAAATTTTCCAACCCTCAGCCTTTTTGTTTCTAACCTGGGGATAACAAATTTTTACTTACAAAGTAAGTGCTATGAAGTTTGATTAATCAATGTGAGTAAAATATGTTCCTGAGAGTTGTTATGGAAGGTCAAATTAATGTTAGGTCATGGCAAATCTGTGTTTGAAAAAGGACTTTCAATATAGGTATTCATATTTACTAAAAACATCACTAATTAGGTTTGTCGTGAGCTGAAAAGAAAATATGTTTGTAAAAGGATTACAAAGGAGATCATGAGGTAATCCCAAGATGCTAACAGTGAGTTTGACATTCAGTACCACACCTAGCCCAAGCACAACTGGTGTAACCACACTCAAATTAACAGCAGTGGCATCAGGACTGAATTTAGCCCCAAAGACCAGAAAAGTCAAGCTGGATTTGAAAAAAGAAGGGGTTTCGAATAATGGGGACACTTCCTTTCTGAGTTATATCACCAAAGATATAACTGACATTAAAAAAAGTCTGCTGTAGCAAGAGTGCAAAAGATGGAGGGCTTTCCTTTTAATTCAAGGCTTCCCAGGATTATTTTAATCTTCAAAACTTGTTTAATGCCAGATCATCCCTCCATAGGAGTTACATTTCCAGGTGTCCTTAGCTAGAGTCTGATCGCTCTTTCTGACTAATAAATGTCAATGTTGAAGGCCTGCTTCAAAGGTGACTGGAGTAACAGGAGCTTCTGAAACATGTCTTACAGACAGGTTTACTGTCGTTTCTTCTTTCAAAACCACTGCTCAGCTATAGGTTTAAACCAAGTGTAACAGTGGGGGTATGGTAGGGAGAAGCATGAATTGTTGCTTTACAGATGAGATGAGACAGAAAAAGATTACGTGGCTACTGCCCAAAAATATTAAGATAATGATTAAACTAAAAAATGCAAATACACAAGATGTTTTATGCTGCTGGGCAAGACCAGAACTGATATTAAAATGTCTCATGAACATTATAATATGTTCAGAGCAGGGGGATAGAAGACACAGAGGAAAACGGAAGAGAAGCCATATGGTCATAGCCGGTGGTCAATGAAGAAAAAAAAAATATATATACAACCAGAAAGTACAGAAAGAGAAATACAAATTTTGGGGAAGAAACTTGTATTATCACACCTCTCTTGTGCGCTTGCACAGGAAGCTCTGGACTGATGCCCCACTGTTTTGAAGTAAAATCTGAGGACTCTCCAAGGACTGTTCCTTAAGTAGGATGCAATGGAAAGATTTTTTTTCCTAAATGGAGAAAGAATTACAGTCCCAAAAGTGGGCAGCCACAGTTTTGTGACTTACCAATTCACCTGTGCTGCTGGAGCTGGCATTTTCCGTGGCAATCTGAACATATCTTATCTGAACCACCAGGAAGATACACTCCCATCTCAACACATTGAACCTCCTCAGGACCCACCATCACAAGATTTTGGCAAGATTTGGTTAAGTAGGATATGCCTTGCAAAACCTGAGAATACAGAATGACCCCTGTTCGCTCATCTTTCAGGTGTAAAACCTAGCTCCTGACACCTTCCTTTTCTAGACTAACAATCTCTATACCTGCTTTGTATGAGGAATAAGATGGGGGAAGATTAATTTTATGTCAGAGCAAATTAAGACGGTATAATTGACTGCAGAGAGGGCAGCAGCCGCTTCCTTTCTCAGCTGCAGATACATTAAAGAATCACATACTCTGTGCATTGGTCTGTCATATGGGGACTATTAGGGGTTCTGGGAATGATCTCTTCCTGTGCTTGCCCCAAAAGCAAGCCAGAAAATTACATGCCACAAATATGACTGCACATCATCCTCACTACGGGCCAGTGGGTACCTGAGCAGCACACTGCATGTGTATGCATGACTGGAGATGGATAGCATGACATTTATTAACCATGCACATAATTAAAATCTTTTAAAAATGTCCTCAGAACAAAATAACATATCTTGAATTCCACAGGACAGCCCAGGCTGCCATCCTCAATAAGCTTCGTTACAGAGAGTTACACAGCTAAATCACTGGTATGGAAGCAGCACTCCAGGGACTGGTCTCGTATCAGCCCATCTGCCTAATCAGCAATGAAGCAACACACACCGGAGCTCCACGAGCGCATTAAGACAGCACAAGCATGCATGCAACTATATGGTGAACACGATCAGGGAAGAGATCTGGGCTAAAACCAACCTGCTAACGCCGGCTAACGCTGTGCCTGGACCCAGGTCACACTGCAGCAGCAAGTGTCCTGAGCAGTGCAGAAATAGTTGCTGCTGCATCAGTGATAAGACCAAAGCTTTGGCTGAGAGAGGACTCACCACTACCTGCATTTGAACAATGTGAGAAGAGATTCAGAAGTTCAGTTTTGCTACCATAAGGGCAAATTTATTTTTTTTCTAAGAACAGTGTGGGACTATGCTTGTGAGGTACATTTTTTCATAACATGATCACATCCTCCACTGAACCCCCATCATCTCAGGGGATATAGTTTTGAGCTCTAACCTGACTTTACCTCACTGGTCCTTCTTTTCTCTACTGTACCCCTCCAATCACTTTTACCTGAATTATCATCTTTGAAAAATTTCTCCTATAATTGCTCCAGGAGAGAGACATTTCTACTGGCCTGTCCACAGAGGACTTTGTACTCCAGCCAGACTCCAGTGGTATATTAATAGAATAACTGAAACTGGGTTAGGGCAACGAGTGATTCCCAACAAGCCAGCCCACTGGCTTTGTATGACTAGCAACAACAACTCCTCCTGCATAGCACTACTAGTCTAAAATTAGAGGAGGCAGAAAAGACCTAAGGAATAACCTACCTTCCATACTACAGACAGATGTCCCACTTGCAACCATATAAGTACATCAGATATTCAAAGCTGCCTTCTCCTGGGATAGTTATCTATAATGCTGTCTGAGAAAGAAGAATTTGTAAAAGAGGTATAAAAGTATACATCAATCAATAACTCCTCATGTATCATCGGCTCTCCTGGATATCTTAAATTCAGAGACAATAATATTTCTGCAACAAACCAGCATCACAGGCAAAGAGCTGGCAGGCATAGAGGTAATCAAAGTAATGCATGAATTTGTAAGAGGTTTTGAATTTTGAAAGTTCCCCTCTCCCCAAAGTGAAGCAGATCTGAAACAGCATCAAACTTGTACTTCATGCTTGATGAAAACCACCAGTGACTGAGATTTCATGAGACTTTCCAAAGAGGAGAAGCAGGCAAGCAGAGTGCAGGAAGTGGCTTGCTAAGCATTACTGAAAAGCAAATGGAGACTAGGGTAGGAAGGAGAAAGCGGATAGACAAGGATCCAGTGAAAAGGAGGCCAGTAGGTGGAGGAGGCAGGGGGATGTCTGGACACTCTTCTAACAGCAGTCATTTGGGTAATCCAGTGGTCATCCAGTCTACACTCAGCTAACAAGGTCCAAGGGCAAATATCTGGCAACATCCTCAGCTTTACAGAGGTTTCCCAAAGCCTCAAATACACTAGCAAGTGCCCAGCCTCGCTGCAAACCTTTAAGAGGCTGTGAAGTCTTGCTCCTCACCAGCATGGACATGTCCTGGTCCCCAGCACTCCTCCATGTCCTTCCTCCTTCCTGACTACATATGGACACCCAGAGGCACAGAGGGGAGGAAGGGGTTCATTTCTCCCTGGTAGGAGAGGGCAAGGCCATGGAAATTGTGAGGCAGAGAGGAGTCAGCCCGGGTACAGGGAAAGTCAGCCCAGTCATGTAGTTTCTGTGGGCTAAATGCACGAGACAGGACAGGTTTCATCAGCCCTGTGGACAGGTTCCCTCTCCATGGAGGCTTCTCTCCTTCCCAGCACAGCCACACTGCCAGCTTATCATCACAACCCACCACATTGAATCTGTAAGAACGGGCGTACGTCATCACTTAACCTTGGCTGGCCTGAATTGCTTTACCAGCTTCCCAAAGCAAGATCTTCCTACCACCAGCTACTACACATCTCAAAGCATCTGGTGAGTTAGCATCATCTGAATTTATTCCACTGCAACTCCCTCACCCCTGGCACCCACACACAGCCCAGCCAACTCCATTACTTCTGAGGAGTGAAGCTTTTGGCTGTCATGTATCTTTCAAAGTGAGTTAGCAAGGCTGTGTGTTTGCAAGTCCCAGCTCGGCTCACATTTCCTCTCCAGCATCCGCACACCTCCGAGCCCTACACTACAGCACTGCCACCAGCTCCAGTGAATCTGGAGATGCTGCAGCTGAGCAAATCTGTTTATATCCGTAAAAATTAGTGTTGCAGCTCCACCTAACTTAAGCAGTTTTGCTTAGGAAATTACAGCATGGCATTCAACCGACTGTTTAGAGCATGGAGGAATAAGTGGGTATTGGCAGCATGCTTTTAATTAAGCAGGTAAAGCCTAGATTAAGCTACATCAAATGGATAGTGTTTCTTTAATTCGGCATTGTCGCTCTCCTCAGCCAGGGCATAAGGCATTGGCCTTAAAATTCTTGTAACTAAAAAGCCAGTCTCATGACCAACTACATAATTGATTAAACACAACTGTGGGCTCCCATTATCGGGAAGTGCAATTTTCCCCGGTGTCGCTTCGAGTCTGAAATACCTCAAGGGTAATTACAGACCGAGATGCAACACAGAAGG
>NW_010294172.1:60959-69573 GCF_000700745.2 Antrostomus carolinensis
CTGCGCCTGTTCATTTGTCCTTCACGGCAAAGACGTTAAGCCCCTGCGAGGCGGTGCCCCACCAGCACCGGCCACTGCGGGTCCTGCCCGCCCCACGGGTCACGGGCAGCCCGGGGGTCACACCAAAAGCTCCGCGGTGAAACAGCCTCTTACCTCCACGGCCTTAATGAAAGTTTCATGCAGCTGTGCTCCTCTTTGCCTCGGATTTGGCATGCCTCACTGCCCGCCGCCGGGCTGACCACTCAAGGCAGAGAGAAGTACACTTTTTCTGACCAGCTAAATTATTTACCTCGGGAACAATTATATAATGCGACACACTAGGCTTAAAAAAAAAAAAAAGACCCTCTTCAGCATCTGAGGAAAGAGGCACTAAAACTAATTCAGAAATGAAGAGATCCAGTCTTTATTTCTAATTAATAACAGGTTAGAAGTAAAAACCGCTATTAGTGACAGAACATAACAAGGAAACCAAACCGGCATTGTTAAGAGGGCTATTTAAAGAAATGTTAATGAATTTAATTTGAAGTTCTTCTTAGTCAAGCAGGAAACAACTAATGGTTTAAAGAGGAAAAGTGAAGCATTATTAAATGCTGAATATTTATTATGTCAGTGACCAGTTTGCCAGAGGCTTTGAGGTGAGAAGGGAAGTTCAAATCCTTTCTACTGCATTTACAGCTACAGAAAGGTAAATTCATAGGCTTTCTCACAGACACACAAAGGCTTAGTAATTTGTTTGGATTAATAGCATATTGTAGAAGCATAACACTCACACTTTAAAACTAACAAATTCAGCGAGAGTACAGAATTATCATTTAACCATTACTGTCTTCATAAAAACAAGTGCTCTTAATGCTTTGCAGTACATCTTTAAAGTGCTTTAAAAGCCAACAGCTAATTTATCCTGCCACAACCTACTTCATGGTAGGCAGGAATCGTTATCTCAATGTTCAATGAACAACGGGGAGTTAAGTGACTCACCCAGGGCCACAGAGAAAGTCCATTTCAGAGCTGGGTGCAAAACACATGAGCTCTTGGGGTGTGCTACCCCTCCAAGCAAACCTGGGTAACTCATTCACAGTATGGTACTAATAAAGGAGTCTTCGAGGGGTTTTTTGTCTTTCAGAACTAATTTTTGCAGGTTTCAACAGACAGGCGGCTTTCTCCTCTGAACCGTAGTAGAATTGGAGCTTTTCAGGTGGTCCTGCTTTTCCATCCTAGCTCCATAAAATACAGTGAAATATTGGCTGTAAGAACTGTACTGCACACAGACCTAGCCAAGGGACTCACTCAGGCATTTACAGTAGGACCTATCAGGAGAAAACACAAAACTTTTGGACCTTTCTACGCTTTTGAGCAACGCGTGTGCCCTGCACAAGGCAAAATGCACCCCAAAAAATGGAAAGGAGGTCAGAGGTTCCCATATGGACATGAAGGTGAATCAAAAAGTGAAAAGTGCCCAGTACACATTCTAGCTTGAGGCTTGAGCAATGCTTGCCACTACTTGTCCCTGAAAGCAGTGGTGGTTTGGAGCCACCTTTGTGTTTTGTGATCCCTAGAGAGCATTTTTTTTTATGCAGGACTGCTCAAGTTTGCAACAATTACTAAACACAATGCCTCCAAGAAGCCACTTCTGAGGCTGAGCATTATCACACACCAACTCCCAGAGGATAAGAGCACGATTTTGGATGTTATTACTCAGGGATTCCCCTGCTCTGCAGGTACCCTCCTGTAATCAGCTGTGCTGGCTTATTTTGTGCCAGTGGAGTGCTTGGCAAATCATCCCCATGCAATGAGGATCTAGGCTAGCCTGCAAAGCATGAAAAGGAATTGTTGAACTACACTGTTACATGGCAGTGTGGAACAGCAGCCTCCCTCTGGCATCACCAAACATAAGCCCACCGTTAAAGCACATAATGTTTAGCTGCCGTGGATGTGACAATAACTACCCAAATGTTAGATAGTGAAGTTCTGGCTGTGGGAAGTCTGCAAACAGGATGGCAGATCAAGTCCTGGCACCATGAAACAGCCTTGAAAAGAGCTGCATGGCAATTTCTGTTCTCTCACCACAGAGAGATGAAGGTGGGATGAGGTGGGCAGAGGCTCTGCTCCAGATCAGCTCCTGCCTGCAGAGGCAGTCCCGCAGCAGAACATGCCAGCAGATCTGATTTATAGCTGGACTGGCAAGGTGCTTTGATTCATACCATCTACTCAGCAAGTCCCTGTACCCACCATCCTCCATCACCTCTTCTCAGATGCACCAAACACAGTTCAGTCTCCAAGAGGAAAGCCCTAAGAAACATAACTTCCCTGCCTTTCTCAAGTGTTATCTCTGACATTCACGGACGTACAGAAAGATTGACAATGATTCCTGCTTACTTCTCCAACATATGCAAAAGTTTAGCCAGTGCCAGGTCCTAGAGGCTGGGGAGAGACTTTGCTCTACCCTTTGCAACTGCAGAGAGCACATAGCTAAGCTACCTCCTCAGCACAAGCACTGGACATTCATGGTGTTAGTACCGAAAGGTTCACACTCTGCACCCAGCTCAAATATCTCCACCCAAATGAGACTTAATCTGATGCTATCTCAGTGCCACAGGTACCCCCTGGTAGGTCAGATGCACCAACCAGAGCTTGCACTACAACTTGTGCCTACTAGGTTTTCACATTTCCACGCAGAGGTTTGCACAGTTGTTAGCAGCAATAGGAATTTCACATAGTGTAGGGGAGGAAATAGACAGTGGAGATTCAAAAATGGACATTATTTTCCCTCCAAAGCAGGCAGGCTGGTGTTAGGCTTTGTAGCTAATAGCACCCAAGGAAAAGAAAATAGTTACATTGCGAGTTGGATATCCATGAAATGGGAATCATTAAAAATATTCACTGTTCTTGCAACAGCATATTTTAACCACACCACATTCCTTGTCTATTTGACTCTTCACTAAGACTATTTTACTGCGCTCATGCTATTTTTTAATATATTTTTTAAAGTCTAATTCAGTACATTAAAGCTTCTGTTAACATGATTCTAGAGGTCAAACCCAGCTTCCAAATAAACATTTGCTGGGTCTTATTTATTTCCACCAGATTTTATATTAAATAAATGTGTGTGTATCCACTGCTGTTTAACATCCAAAAACCAAAATTATCTCCACATTTAGACCTATGAAACCATTATACCTGGAGTTCCACTGAAAAAAGCATATTTAAACCTCTGCAACCACACATAATTTTCCTTGCAGGCAAGGAACAATCAGCTAGAATTAAGCAAATATACTATACCCATAGCAACCCAATTTTTTGGATTTCAGCTAATTCCAGTCATTGTTTAATCATGTGTGTTTCCCAAATATCTTTAAACTAAGGATTTGGATATCTCTTCCTGACTATAACTAACTCAATCCTAAGAAACATAAGTAATCTTCGTGAAAAAGGATACAAATGCTTTAGCTTAATAGCAGACATACACTATCATTTGAAATTCTGTCTAATTAAAGTGTTAACTTTCTACAGAGACTCTGATGTTTGCTCAGAACAGAGGTAAAGCCGTGATGTTTGCAGATATCATTTCAGTTGTATTGCTTCCAGGGAGTATTTTATTTGTACAAACCTAGAATCCTTCTCTACTCCATGTAAAAAATAGATTAGTCCCTTGATAGCCTTGAAAGTCATATCACTCACAAGAAAATTAATAATGCATTACAAAGTATATAAATTTTAAAAATTAGAGGAAGTAGGTTGTAATGGTCCAAAGACCACTGTCCATCCCTGTTCACATCCAGTTTTCACAGAGAGTTTAACATCTTCCCCCTCTGACAGCACAAAAAGGTATAAGCACAATTATTTCTCACAACTTCCCATTAAGCCCCCGGTGTCCCCGGCCATCCCACGGATGCAGCAGAGCAGAGCTACGAGTCCGAGACAAAAGCTCAGAGCAACTGACGGGAGGGAGAAGGCAGTGTCCAGGTAGTTGCTCCTTGGTGGCTCTTGGTCCCCAGTGTGACCCCCTAATTTAGAAGATGCTCCCAAACACTCCAGCACAGCTCTTACTTAAGGGCACCACAGCACAATGCCAAACCCAGGCTAACTGGACTGCACCCCTCAACCTCCTTAGGGCAGAGGTTCCTTGTGCCCAGGTGCTGGCAGGCAACAGGGCTTGGAAATTTGCTGCACCATACTAATGAAGAAGCACCGAGTCTGAGCAGACTTTGGTACATAGTATTTCTATGGCAAATGCTTCAGCTCATCAATGGTTAAACAGTGTTTTAAAGGAAAACAAAAAGAAAATAGAAGAAAATGTACATTTGCAGGATAAATACGTCATACATTGAGAAAAGCAAAGAACACAGACACTGAGTGCAGGTCAGTCTTGTAGCAAGGTTTGCTCTAATAAGGCTAATGTCCAAGGGAGAGAAAAAAACTAGTTCTTGATGTTAGAAGCAATATAACTGGCAGTTTCAAGTGTATAATGAAAGTGTGCAAACCTCTCCTTCCAAAAGTTTCCGTTAAAAGTCTGATAATGAAACGGGCAGGGGACTCAGTGAGGAAGCAGAAAGGAGGGAAAGAGCCCAGACCCTCTGTTATTTTGAAGTTCCCCAGATTCTAGTGTGGTGCACAAAGAGCCGCTGTGATCCCAGGGACACTGGAGGAGTTTCAGTTTGTTTACAGCCAGCACAGAGCTCAGCCTTCCCTGCCTTTGGGTTAGAGCTATTGCTCTGAAGATGACCTGGAAACAAATTTCTTGTACTGCTCTGTTGTGGGTTGGTGTGGCACCAGGCACAGCAATAAAGGCAGTCTTTGCCTGCAGCAGTAGGTATATGGCAATGCAAAACCAGGTATTTTATTTTACCTACCTAAAGTCCAAACTTCCTTCTGGGTTTGGGGGGGCAGAGTGAAGGGGAGGAAAGCCTACGACCTGCTTCCTTCCTCGGACAGCAGCAATCTCAGTCGCTGCCAGGGCCACCTGAAGACGTCAGCATTGCCAGCAGAGTCTCCAGAGGCATCAACAGACTCCCAACTTCATTTCTGAAACATAGAGCAACATGGACATTTCCTCTGAAGCTGCTACAAATACTGTGAAAAATAACAGAGACCAGCTTTTATATGACTGCTACACACACACACACAAAAATAGAAACCCACTACACCACATGTAATCACTCCCTCTGAGAGAACAAGTCGCAATGGGTTGCGCTGAGCTTCCTGAGCACACGGGATAATGAGGGAACAGAATATATGCCATGGGAGTTCAAATCTGAGTTTACCAGCACAACACTAGTCAAAAATTTTGAAATTCACTGCAAAATGCTGCCTGGAGTTTTTGTGGCATCCAGAATAACCTTAGCAATAATTTCTTCATCTCTCACCAAGAAAATAAAAGCAACACAGATCAGAAATAAAAGGTGTGCAACCTGCTAGTGCAACTTATACATCTTTGCTCTTTTGTGTTGAATATTGGCTTTTTGCACAACTTCAGCAGGCACATAAAGCTGTGGGAGAGCACAGTGAAATGCTGAGGGTACCTAACACTTCTGTTGCAGCTGTGTCCCAGCTGACAGGTCGCAGGTCTGTGTGTGGGCAATGCCATACACAGGAGGTGACAGCCCTGAAAGAAACCAGGTGGCATCCTGAAGTCCCAGGCTCCTGGCTTGCACAAGCCGAGCTACATGCATGCGGCTGTGGGAGGAATATCCTAGAAATGGAATAATTGAGCTCATGGCTGGTTTATGCCAAGAACCTGCAAAAGGGGGCAAGAAGACCTGCTCCAGTTCTGGTCCACATCCAGGTGAGCAGAGCACTCCTGTCCTCCGCCCTCTGAATAGAGACAAAGCTGAGGCTATCAGAAATAGCTCTGAAAAAAAAAACAGCTTTAAAGCCAAATTATGCATATATAAATTATAAATTAATAGAAATTAACCATAGTGAATCATTCTATTGATTATAAGGAACTAATACCCGAGCAGGATAACTGCAACTTTAATACATTCTTAAAATGTAAACATCCCTGTGTCTTTGCTCTTAAAAATGGCTTGTTTTTGTTTGTATTCCTTCTAACTCGCTGTTCTTTGACTGTGCAGCAAAATGTTGCAGTTAGAGTTGTCAAGCATCCTGGGGCCACAAGTATTTTTCAGACCCCTCATTAACAAACAGATTTCCAATCTCCATATGCATTATCAAAATGAGATCTTTTCTCAACAGTTGACAATTACGTATTATACAGTTACACACGTACAATTGGTGACACTGTATTTTCAGATTTTGGTACTGACTTTTAACAATGTGCTGCCTAATTACATTTTGTATTATATTCTGAGTGTATAGGAGTATTTTATTTGTGGCCCCAGTTTATTCTGCAATTTGTTTCTCAATAATGCAAAATAATAAAATCTGAAATCCTAGTGTGTAGAGTATTTTTATTGACCCAAGTGTTCTGCTAGTAAACACAACTTTGATGGTTTCATGAGTGAAAGTTTATTAGACTGTGTTAGTTTTAAAATACAATTGCCAGGGGACCGATGTTGAAATCATTTCTTACAAGACAAACTTGGTTTTGGATGCTTTCCCAGCGCAAGCACCACAACGAAACCAAATTGGCTATCCTGAGTCATGACGTTTCGCATTCATTCTTGCAGTGGCAAATGTTTAAACATTTAATGCTGTCTGACACGTACATAGAAAAAACACAGAAAGATAGCTTTGAAAGACCTGGTGCCTGTTTGGTCTCTTCAAGGTAGTCCTCACAAATAACTAGCCAAATTATTGTAGATAATGTAGATCTTCTTGTAGATCCACCTATCTGGTAGATGCCAGTCTCCCTGTCACAATAGCATCTAGATAGCAACTTACCTAATGTCTTAAGTTGCTTGATAGTTTTAAATTAATCTATCTTTGTTTTTGTGGAGCTATCGCAGACTCCATCACTGAGAGAGAATTACTCCCAAATGCTCCTGCTCTCCCTAAAATCAGCGACTCAGACCAAGGAGAAACAGGAGCTCAGATCAAGCACCTGAACTAAGTTGCTATTTTCCAACATTACTGCCTCCAAAAAAAGGATCTCTCCCAAAATGTCATAACATCAGCCAACCAACATTTCAGATCTGGCAATGCATTTAGGGAAGTGCCACTTCCCAGGAGCCCTCTTGGGGGAATCAGCAGTGGACTCAAACCACAGAAGGTACACTACGGCACTGTTTTGAAATACCCTCTGTGCATCGGACCTCTGAGCTGCCCGACAATTACCGTGATCCCTCCAAGCTTTCAGAAACAGCACATGCACTTTTATAAACTTTCATTGTAAGCAGCCAGGAGAAAATTTCACATCTGCCCCATACAGCGACAAGATCACTTGTATGCCCAAGGCTTTAGCTCCCCTCTCTGCCAAGCAGCAGGACCAGACTCATCAGCAGCAGGGCAGATGATGCTGCATGCCCTTGCAGGGTCACACAGGTGACACGGGTCCCTCAGCTCCTCAGTGAGCCAGCATCCCTTCCATGGGACCTCTCTTCCTCTCTCTTACCTTGGGATGAGCCACTGCTGGTGCAAAACCTTTGCTAAAAAGTTCCCAGGTGTCCATGAGGCCCCTCAAAATAAAGTTTAGGGGATTGTTGAGAGAGCGTTCACTAGCAGTGCCCAGGGTAGGGGGGGAAGAGCATCACCGAGGGAGGCAGGAACAAGAGCTGTGCCGTTCCCCTGCCCACACACCATATTGTCTTCCTCCAGCAAAGCTACTCCAGAGGCTTTCTGCGATGCCAAACAACACAAGCGAGCAGGAGCGGGCGGGGGGGAGGGAAATATCCTCGTGAAAACGTCCTGTCTGTTCATTTCCACAAGCGCTAGCAAGATGTTCTTTAAAATCATACACATGTAAAAAGATCTAGAGGTTGCTGGTTAGTTTGTCATATATTTTTATAGGCTTTTCTGAATGGTTTTAGATTTGACATAGTAACTGACTGTTACTAGAAATAAACTGTAAGTCAATTCCATGCTTCCATAATTCACTGCCCAGGGTTGTTCAAAAAGATTTAGTGATACTTGTGATAGACAGCAAGACTCTTGATGTTTTCATTTTCACTTAGCGCCTGTAATTCCTCAAACTTGCTGACCTCCACAGAACAGGATGGAAAAGGGCTCCAAAACTTCTTTGAAGGCACTCACTCACCAAAACATTCAAAACACTTTCAGTTTGCTTCTTTTCTTTTCTGGGTATAAACACCAATATGAGAATAAAGCAATTGGTTTTAAGAAGGTGACTGCTATTATTATCTCCATGACTGACCATGTGGTTTTAATCGTTTATAATAGAACAAGTTAAACCCCCAAAAAATGTATTTTTGAGACTCAGAATGTATGTTCTCCTGACAGCTGCATATTGATATTTCTCTGACCGAGTGCCTTCATTTTGAACTTTAGCCTTTTTATAGACATTTCCTTCTTTGCTCCAAAAGTTAACAGATATGTTTTAAAGGCTCCAGGTCTGGATGTAAAAATATACAAACAAATTTATGCCTACAGGGCCTGCTACCAGGAACGCTGGTTAGCTGGGGCTAACAAACATTGGAACATCCAAATAGTTAGAGACATTTAGATTCCTGGCAATTGTGCCTGAAACCCACGCAGG
>NW_010294172.1:69616-75870 GCF_000700745.2 Antrostomus carolinensis
ATTTAACTGTAATAGTAGGAAGAGGTAACAAGCAAAACTGCTGTTGCGGCTCCTCTTAATGCAGGGTTCCTGGGACAAAAGCACCTTGATAGTATCAGCACAGATCTGTCATTACAATTTAATTACCAACAACAGGCCACTGACATTTGAAACTGTTTATCAGATTCTGATCCTGAAGGTGGACTGGAGGCCACTTCTCCTTCCCCTAGAGGGTAATTTTTACCTCGGCAGAAAACACCATATGGTTAGCACCGGGCTGGCATTGCACGTGGAAACCCAGTCACTTGCTTTCTTAGCAGAAGTGGAGACCTCCATGATGGTGTGGAGCAGCACTGAGGGCTGTGGCCTTACCACCACCACAGAGCAGGTAGGAAGCAGCCAATATCCATGCATAAGCAGGATTATTTGGGGAATAACAAAAAAAAAAAACCAAACCCAAAGCACAGCAGCCTGGCTCCCAAGACAGGGCGTAGCAACAACTAGAGATGGAGCCTTCTTGGGGTATCTTTAAACAACCAGGTTAGAGACCACCTATGATTTTAACCAAATTGGATCAAACCACCTCCAGCAAAACCTGACCATGCAGTGCTTGCAGTGGATATCTTTCTAAAAGCTACAGGTATTTCATAACAGATGGATCATGATTCAGCTTTGTACCGTACAGTCACCCACATAAATTATATCCCAAAAGTCTTTGCAGACAAAAAAAAACAACAAACAAACAAACAAAACCCTCCCACACCACAGAAAAGTATTTCTAGCAAAAAAAAAGAATGATAGGAATTGCATTAATATATTTCAATGCATTTAGATAACAGGTTGTTAACCAAGAATTTGGAAGGATGGGAAGGAAAAAAAACTTATTCAAATTTGGGCTTTGCATGAACTTCAGCATCAGACGGGCCATTGACCTCTATTTCTTCTCTTCTATGCAGTAACTATGTAACATTATTTTATTTTTCCTCTTTTTCTAAAAGAGAGAAAGAAATTGCAGGTTTTGCACACCCAGCAGAGCTGGCAAAGATCTTTTAAAATCTGTCTAGCAAGCCAATGGCTTGCAAAAAAATCAATCAGATAACAGAAGCCAGCACTGCTGACACAAAGACATTAGCTTTTATTTGGACATTCTTACATATTGTCTAAACTTCGCCTTTGGTCTAGAAGGTTTACACCACACACGCCCACTTACTCACTAGCAGAGGGACCCAGGAGAGGAGGTCAGCTGTGACTCAGAAAAAGGAGAGGAGTACAATGCAAAAAAGATGACCTGGAAAGGTAGTGCCTCCTGCATTTTTAGCTGGAGTGCAGGAAAAGCCCCTACGCACACAGACTCATAAACAGAATATACATTTTTTATTAATTGGGCCTTTAGTTTTAATTGCTTCTTACAGCACAGGCCAATTAAGGATGAGTTGGCAGGATGAGGATCTTTCCCAGCTCATTTGAAGCTAGGAGAGGTGGAGTGTGCTTTGCCGGAGGCTCTCATTCACACATTTGGCCAAAAAAATGTGAATGTCATTAAACACCTCTAGCACAAACACTCATTTTCTGTGGGTTGAAAAGTAAAAGCTGAAGACCAGGAAGTTCCTCTTTGGCCCCATCTCTCACTTTCAGATAAAATCAATTACAGCATCTCTACTTGTCTGAGCTTTGGAAAGATAAATACCAATAAATACAGATCTAGAACTGTACCTAGAGAAAGTCAGGTATGCAAGTCCTCCGAGAGCTCCCCTCCTTTTACCTATAATTGATCTTCTTCACCTTCAGAGTGTATCAAGGTCAAAGCTTAGTTAAGAATTCCTTTTAAAATAGGTTATAGACACTTTTCAGTATATGCTGTACATTTTGCAAAGCATGGATGATTACAGAATCACAAACCCAAAGCACATTAATTGCAGAAGTAATCAGCCTAAGTGGTGAGTACATATAGTTTACAGATGTTGTATGGGTAAAAGAACATCTTCCAGACAAAGGTATCATTTTTTGTTGTGGTGAGGTTTTTTTTTTTCTGTACAACCACATTAAGCATTTTCAAACAAACATAATTAGCACTGAAGACTGAAATGGGCTTAAAAGCACTCACTACACTGGAGCCAGACACTGCCTTTTGACATTCCTTGTAGGTGGATATAGAGAAACTCTACTCGTAGTAACACTGAAGGATTTTAATGCAGGGAGCAAGAATGGGTCTTAGACCTGCCCTGCTCATGTTGCCCTGCTCTGGGCAAGGAGCTACTTCAGCCCTTGTGCCCACCGTGTAAATCCATATTAACAGCAGACTACCAGACCGGAGGGCAGCCAAGATGTGTAACAGCAACTGAGCCCTCTGGTTTCACTATTATTAACTGACAGCCAGGCTGGGTCAAGAGCGAGTGCAAGTGTCAGTTGTTGCAGAGCACGCCATGGTGTATTTCAAACAGGTAGGTGGTTCCCAGTCCCGTTTCTAACAAACTGATAAATACTGTAAGCAGCATCACTGCAAGTTTTCTTTGCAAAAACCAACACACTGCACAAGAGGGAAGGTTAAATTGTATGTTCAAGCCAAATCACAGCATACCCAGCAAGTGTTCAGTACTGCATTGGAGGGAATAAAGGGGTCTCGCTTGCTGCTGAGTGGGACTTTTCATCTGAAATTTCCAGAGACTGAGAGTAAAAGATCTTTACAGTCTCAAAATCTATGCATCTGAGAGCCTAAAGAGCTTACACCCTGATTTTCCAAAACATCTACAGCTCCCCAGGAAATCAAGGTAAATAGCGTGGGTGGCATCTCCAAAGCAGGTCCCTGGTCTGCTGTGCTGTCTGATCCAGCCCATCGCTCTGCTGCTGAATTCACGTAGGAATGATAAAGAATATGAATACTTGATAAAGAAAATGAAAACCTGGCAAAAGTGAACAGAAAAATTAAAACAAAAATAAATTAGAAAAAAACCTTCCAGCTCATGATAAACATTACAATGAAGCCTCTAATTTTCCTAATGAAAGAATTAACTATCAATATAAAAGTAAAATTATTTATTAGATTTACAAACACCACAGAAATAAAATGATAAATCAGTCTAGGCAGTAACCATTCCACCTCAACTTGCAGTCATTAACTCTTTACCAGCTGTAAAGATATCCTAACAACTCTGTTTAATTCCATAAGCCTGTCTATAATCCAGTACTAAACAATAATTACTATTGACTCATTAAACAGGAGTTGAAATCTCTTCTTCAAAATATGCCTGAAGACATGAGGAGGAGAGCACTGAGAACCTGTCTGCAGGGTTTAAAATGCTCTTCAAGAAAAAACCCTGAGGATTACAAACTTCTGAAACTTTAAGTAGTCGCTGCCCACTCTGCTCACCATCTCTCCTGCCTCTGTCCCCCTGCACTCATCCTGCCCCAGCAAAAATCAACCTGCTGTGTCCACAGTGATTTTAAATCCTGCAGTTCTCCAGCACCTTCCCTCTTCTTAAAGCACAGAATAAACTGCTTGTTGCTAGACAAAGTCCCCCCCACCCTCCTTTCTCTCTCACTAATAGCTCTTTTCATGATCTGCAGCAAGGATCATTTAATCTGTGAAGAATGGAAATTTCAGTGTTTGTATATCGTCAGTTATTACCTTTTATTTCTAAATTGTGTATTTGGAAGAGACTTAGTGCCTTTATTTGCTGCAGAGCAAATGTTCAAGGATACTGCAGAAAGCACTTTATCCTGGCATAATTTTAGATGTTGAAACTAGAAGGTGCTCCAAGCCCCTCGACTGCCTGTCTCCTCAGCACAGGTGCACCCATGGCCATGCCACGAAACCCATAGCACCCGTTGTCGCTTACCGCCCATTGCAACCCCACTGTTCAAGGACAGATGGGTTACTGCCCATTGCAACCCCACTGTTCAGGGGAAGATGGGTTATATGTCCACTTTTTGTATTTATCTTGACCAATCTTATCTAGACCAACTGTGATGGAGGCGCTTCAAAAGGCAAAAGCCAGGTGAGCCCCATTGCTGCAGTAGACAAGCCCATGCCAAGGAAAACTCCAACAACACTACCTCTCTGTGCTCTGATGCAGCCAAACAAGGCAATGACGGTGAAACACAGATGGACACAAAATAATTTTTTTTAAAAGTCTGTAAGCAGTAACATTTAAAGCTAGCTGTATGTTAAGCAAGGAGATGGTGAAGTCCTTTTGACTGGCTTATGAAATTCAGGCACAAATAAAATCCAGGAGGCAGAGCAAATGCTGCCCTCGCAATATTTATGCCCATGAATGTAAAAAGAGAAATTGGAATATCAAAAATAATTATGTGAAAATAACAGTGTTTATTTTCCCAAGAGCTTGCCCACCTGCAAGCCCTGTTTTTGCCGATGTTGTAATCCTGTCTTTGTCTGAGTAAACTGCTTGATAGGGATAAAGCAGGACTCAGTGTGCTTGTGCCAGGGCTCAAATTCAGCCTGCGAGTTTCAGAGACTCCTGAATTATTATAAGAATTAATCAAGGGAGTAGTAGGAATTCAGCCTAAATATTCATCCTTTGGTGACTTTCAGTTGCATCTAGTATCATTATTTTACATCAAGCTTCTGAAAATTATTTAATTTTTTCCTCTGTTTCATGCCAAGGTCTTAATCTTTACTGCACTGGCAGTGAGAACATTTTAAAGAACCATTTCCCGAGACACATTTAATACATTTCCAGTAAATTGTACATAAACCTGTCCAGCTGGCTGGGTCATTTAATCAGCGACACACCCACTGAGTGCAGGATGCCACCTGAGATTTACCTCAATGCTTTCAAAAACAAAATGATGATGGGATAAAGCTTTGCTAATGTGTGAGTGCGATGGGGAATACAATGATAACTGCCCACTAGGGAGTACAAAGATCTTTTTAAGTTTTGTTATGGGAAAGATTACATACCGGATTAGACAAAAGGGTTTTGAAGATCAGCACTGAAATTACACCGGCTTTAAGAAAAGCAGCATTAAAATGCTGGTTGACTATTTAAAACCACTTAAGAAACAGACGGTGAAGTTTATCAAGTGTTTTTTGAGCTGCATCCCGCACTGCTTTCAGGGACTGCTAAACATGCTTGGGAATGCAAACAGAAGTTTTCACAGGATGAGGGGTCTGAGCAGGATCTGCTATGTCAGAAGCAAAATAACAACAGTCATTTGCTCACAGTCAGCTTTGCTGAAATTACACCAATAAGGAATGTTTAAGATGAGCTTTTTTTAATGGCTTCTTTTATGGATGAATATGTTCACTGAATCCAGGCTTGGGGTGGGGTGGGGAGGAGGGAAGCATCTTTTCATTTTTAACAAGCTATTTCTGGTGAAGAGCAAAGAGGAGGCAAAGTACTGAGGAATAACATCCTTCGGAAGCCAAACTTAGGTACAAATACACCTGAGCAGGCTGCTTTGTCTCCAAATAAAATAAATACATTTTTAGAAGTGATTTGTTTATGGTAAAAACAACACAATCCTTTCCTGCAGGTAATCTTGTACCTTTACCAACAACATCACCAACAGAGTATTAAGGGTGGCCCAGTGCCTCTCCATGGGGAGCCCACACATCCCGCAGGAGATGGAGGTTTGGAGCATCATGAGAGTCCCACTCAATTACAGTTGTGTCTGTGCGAAACATTAGCACTTGGTGTCACTGAAGCCCTTAATGAGAAGTTGGGTGACAAGTTACAGCTCAGACCCCTCCCTTTGTCCCCGCCAGCACCTGCAGCTCCCTCCCTCCCTGCAGTTCTCAGAAGTTGAGACATCCTGGCATCCTTGTCACTGTTCATCACCGCCGTTTAAGTGAATTTAATAAAATTATTTTTCTAAACTGTTTTAGATGCCATATCTATAATCCATAAAATTTATTGTACCTTTATGTAGAATTATACTGGAGTTGAACATATAAATCAATTTATAAGGTCTAATGACATACAAACGCTTAAAAACTAAAGGCGATGTAGTAAATTCAAATTACCATTACAAATGTAAGCTTTGTAGTCAGTGTGTGACCCACTAAGGATTATATTTAACTCCCCTGAGAGTGGTTTATCATAAAACTTTATACTTTTATTACAGTGAATTATTAACTCCTCCATGATGTGAGTCATTCCATGCTCTGACTATAGCTTTTTTAATGACACTATAATAGACATCTTGCTAATAGCAGTAGGATTGCTACCTCTGAGGTTAGAAAAAAAAATTTAAAAACCAAAAAAAAGGAAGAAAATATGTGAAAAGAAAGGAAACGCAGGCCAAATGTGAAAATA